>NW_006785816.1:4872407-4891516 GCF_000442215.2 Lipotes vexillifer
AAAAAAAAAAAAAAAAAGATAGACATCTGTGCTTGGAAGGCAAAGGGAAGCAGAGGCTAAATTTATGTGATGTATTTATGGGCAAACATGTTCCAACAGATGTGTTTATATCAGCCAAACTCCATACCTCACCCTGTGGAGGCATCTGTGGTGGCAGCAGGAGTTTCCTGCCCTTTGGGTGGTTGCTCTGGTGGTCTGACCTATAGGCCCATGGCAGCCTCCTGGTTTCTGTTCCTCCGGCCCTTCCATCTATTGCAAGCACCTAATTCCCTGTGCTATATCCCTTTCACTGTGAAATAGAATGTTTTCTGCTTCCTGTACTAAATCATGAGTGATATGCATATAAGCCATAAACATAAAACCTTAAAGATGGAAGGACCTTCTCTGAGGCATCAACTCTATATAATCAGTCAGCAAATCCCCAAACATCTACTTCCTAAATATCTCATATGTCCCGTCCAGTCTCTATGCTCCTTTACCCTGACATTGGTCTAATTTAGGTCCTCCACATCTCTGCCTAGACTATTGAAATAACCTCCTGGCTACTTGATTGTAGTCACTGTCCATTCTAGTTTCCATGTGAATCAGATCTTTTCTGATCTTATCGCTTCCTTGTTCAAAATTCTTGAATGGATCACCATAACCTAGAGGATGGTATCCAAACGCTTGAGTGTGGCACTTCAATACCCTTCATAATCTGGGCCCTGCCTGTTTAATTCATCTGCTATTCCCGACACCTTATGGTTCAGCAACACTGAGCTAATTGCAGCTCACTCTATCATGTTCTCTTACTTTTTTGTGTATTTGCATATATTTTTCTCTGTGGCTGTTGTATGTTCCTTGCCCATAGTCTACCCAGCAAGCATCTATTCTTCCTTCAAGACTCAGCTCTCTTCTTACTTCCTCTTGAAGTCTCTCTCATTCTTCTCCCAGGTGGACCTAGATGTTCTGGCCTGAGTGCCAGCACTCCAGTGAATTACACTTCCATTGTGATTTTGATCATCTCGCTCCATTAGACTGCATGTTTCTAGATGGAAATACTGTGCTTTTTCATCTTTGAACCCCCAACAGACTGCTATAAGGCATAACATATGGTAGGTACTCAGAGAAGTGGAAGGAAGGGAGGGAGGGAAGAACAGGAAGAAGGTATACAGAAGCAGGAAAGGTGAGTACAGAAATGAGAGCTAGAGACAAGATTAAGTGACTTTGCAATTCTGTCCTTTGAGTTCACTACTTTTACAAACGTATCATCTCCAAGAGTTAGCTCACCTCCACAAATCAGGCCCTCCTAAATTTCCAGAAAATTACACTGTTTTTTTTCACTGTTGGCACAACAAAACCTTTCATTATAGTCCAGGTGCATAGCCTTTGTTTATATAGTCTATACTTCCAAAGCAAAAAGAAATAGAAGAACCATTGCTCCTCTGATCTCCCAGGGATTTCACTTTACAGCTTTACTGACCATATCAGTTATTGTTTTAATTTTTGGAACCAGGACCAGTGATCTCATTGTTTCCCTTAGCCCATTCCTTTCTTCCTCTGTTCCCCGCTCCCCCTCCCCATTCTCCTATCCCTACCACACTTAGCCCTTCTCTTCCAGGTTGTATCAGGGCTCTACCTCATGAAAAATACAAGGAAAAAAGATTTTTACTTTAAGAAAAATAACTGCTCCCCCTCTCCCAATTTTTACATCAAAAGACGTTAAAAGCCATTCTCTTCTACGTTTTGAGAACTGCAAGTTCTCTGGGGAAAGAAGGTGGTTGTTTAAGAGTAAGTCCCCTTAAAGCCAGACATTCAAAATAAGTAGGGGTGATTTGATACAGTGGATTTTATGTAGAAGGCTTGAGTTCTTGTTCCAACTCTTTTACTTGTTAGCTCTGAGACCCTGAAGAAGTAATTTCTAAACTTCTTGGAGTGACAATTGTTTCATTTGCAATTAAGAGGATTAGACTGATGATTTCCAAGGTCCTTCCTGCTCTGGGGTTCACTGGCTCTGCTATTTTTGGCACTTTGAATAATCAGAAGAAACCAGATTTAGTGTCTTACTAGAGCAAAAGTGGTAAACATAATGAGCATAAACTCTTAACATGCATCTATGTCTTCTTGTGTTAAGGTGAGGATCCTGACATATACGCCTAGCCTGGTTATTTCTACTCAAAAATTTTAAGCATCCAGGGAAACTCTTCTGAAAAAGCTCCTCTAGATCCTCCTGCAGATGACCATGGTGAAGAGAGTGGCCATCGTCGGAGCTGGTGTCAGTGGCTTGGCCTCCATATGGTGTTGTCTGGAAGAGAAGCTGGAGCCCACCTGCTTTCAAAGGAGCAATGATGTTGGAGGCCTGTGGCAATTCTTGGTGAGTAGGACAATAGAAGGTAGATGGGACCTACTGTACAGCATAGGGAACTCTGCTCAATATTCTGTATTAACCTAACTGGGAAAAGAATTTGAAAAGGAAGAGATACTTGTACATGTATAACTGAATCACTTTGCTGTACACCTGAAACTAACACAACATTGCTAATCAACTGTACTACAGTATAAAATAAAAATTTTTTTAAAAGAGAAGAAAAAAATAGAAGGTAGGTGGGTTACACTGCAAATCAATCTTGATCAGTTCCAATTCAGACTTGGGAGGTAGGTCACAAATGACCTACCTCATTTTCAGATCTGGACAATAAAGTCTTATCTCTCCTATCCTACTAAAGTCCTATCACTTAAAACTATTTCACATCAGCAAGGATTATCCTGGAGAGGACTTCTCCAACTCATTAAACATTGTCACCTATGTGGCACAGCCCAAATCTCTAGGCAGTAAAGTGGGTGAAGGGGTCAATAATTAACAGGAAAACCATACCACTGCCTCCCCATGTAACTGAAAGATTCTATTCCTATTGCTCTTAAATCCTGAGAACATGGGCGTGCTGGTGGGGGCCGGGGGGATGTAAAAAAGAAAAACCTAGACTGCGGTCAGAAGTCTCAACTCAGAATTTTTAAGCAAATAGATTTCAGGAAAGTCACTTTTTCCTTTCTGGACTTCAAATGCTCATTAGTCAAATGCAGAAGATGGAAATTAAGTTACCTCTAATCTGCCTCCCAATTCCAATAGGATATGATTTTATAATTAACTCATGTCTATTGGGTACACATTATGTTATTATAAATGATGATTGTACGTGTGGTGTGTGTGGTTAGTAAACACTCTGTCAGGCCAAATCGAGAGAAAAATGATTATCTCTGCCATTCAGGCTCATTGCTATAGAAATAATATAATCAGGAAATATTCATTATAAACACAATTTTTACATTTCAAAAGCCAGGTTTGGGGAAACTTCCAGCTTTCCTGTCCTAAAGTTCCCAGCAATTAGGATTGGATGTAGATGATACCTATTTGGCTTGAAGACATTATATCCGCATGATTTATATTGTAACCATAGTCTGTCCTCATATCTGTCACTGCCCAACCTGTAACAACAGGTTGCTCTGGGGGTCATAAAACTCTGAGAATATTACATGAGATACAGATCATTAATTTGTATTTTCCATTAGGAATAATCAAGAGTTATTTTTTATTAATTCAATTTTTTAATTTACATTTGCTCAGGGAGATACGACCAGCTTAGCCTAAATCAAGAAATGGTTGTTTATTATCTTATTAGCAACAATTAAATGCTGCCTGAGCATCTATTTTTACAGAGTTTTGTACTAAGTCCTGGGATGACAAATATGTGACATAATCACTATATAAATGATTTCTACTTCATTTGGTATAGCAAGTCTTAATATAGGTCCAAAATCCTTGACAGAAAATGATCAAAAACTCATATAGTAGCAAAACCTGTCCTGAAGTCATATGGTCAAGAAACATGATTGAATTGCACCAGATCTCACTAGGACTATTATGGAGAAAAACCCCAAAATCTACAAATTCTAAAACATATCTGGTCCTAACAGTTCAAACAAAAGAAGTCAAACATAAAAAAGTAGATATTTTAAGATTTCACCTCTAACAAAGTACAAAATTGAAGTCAATCTATGCTCTTAGTAGTCATAATGATTGTTATCCTTGAAAGGGAATGGCACAGAAACAGGGGCAGGAGAACTAGTAATGCTCTGTTCATTGATTTTGGTGCTGATTACACAGACATGTTTCATTTGTGAAAAATTTATCAACCTATAAACTTATGCTCCATATTTAAGAATGCTGTATTTCAAAAAATGTTCAAGTAAGAATATATTCATCTAAAATACAGAAACCACAACGAAAACAAAACTAAAAAAATAAAAATTTAATTTCATGACCCCCTCCCCCCAAAAAAAAGATTATAGAACTTTACAACAAGACAGCCCTTGGTGACTGTGAACTAAATAAACAAGTGCCTTGAGATTTAGATGAAGCTGGACTACCAGAATATTAGCAAGTCAAAAGAAACTTCCTACAGGGATAGCACTTAGCTGAGACTTGAAAGATGTTCTCAGACAAGAAAAGTAGAGAACCATTATGTGACACAACTCCAGAGAGTGGCATTCTCAACCGTGCAGAACACAACAGTGTGCCAGTATCAGGTGGGAAAAAGGGGTTGCTGGTCACCCTTCTAGATAGGGGTGATCAGCAATCCATGAAAGGCACAGAAGAAGGCAATGAACATGGTGTATCCAGGAATCTGTGAGTCAACCAGTGCAGCCAGATCAGAACATTTATTTGAAGAAGCATTAGATGATAGATCAATAAGATGCAAAGTCAGACTCTGGGTTATCCACAAGAGGGAAATGTCTCTTTTCCATAAAGTCACTGTGCATAAGCAGTATTATACTCAAAAGCCCTGTGGGGATGTAAACATATACAAATACTCTAAACTTTAGCCCTCTCCATACACCCCACCCCTTCCTTATTTTCTAAGAAAAGTTGCTTGGTACGCTGCATGATCAGAGAGGAATTTTTGAAAAATGTGTTACATAAGCTTTCATCTTGCAAGTCCTGTTAGGCAGAAGGTAAACCAGAAGAGAGAAACCTGATAATTCTGAACTTTTCACAGTGTGCTTTTTCTGTAAAATGAAAACCAAATGGAGTTTAAATACTAGCAGGCTGAACGTGAACATGACTTAGGTTTAACGTACTCCAATATAGGACCTCATGACCTCTAAAGATTTTATTGTTGCGTAATAAGAGGTTACTCAACAAGCCATGTACAATAGGTCAGCATCACTTTGATTGCAAAGGGGAAAATAACAGAACCAGAACTATCTGAACTTTTGTTTCACTCATTCATTCATTTATTCATTCAGAAAATAAATATTTGAGTTCATTATGCATAGGGTACTATGTTAGGCATAGCTGCATATAAGTACAGCAGGCAGACAGTATTCTAAAAGCAGAGAGAAAAGAAGTATTAGAATAATCATAATACAAATGAATAGGACAGAGTATGATTAGGGCAGTAAAGACAATTAGAGCTTGGTGGAATGACTTCCAATTGGTGGGAGGGAAGACAAGCAAAGACATGAGAAGGGAGACAGCTTTAAGCTGGACATTGAGGGTATATCTAGACAAGCAAAAATAGGACTTGATAAGCAGAGATGGAATATCAAAGATCATCAAGGCAGACTGCTAAAATGCATGCACAATAGTCTTGAATTAGCTTCTGACCTTGCCCTCAAGTGCCTTATGTTCTAGTGGGGATCATGGGAGATGGACACAGTTATAACCCAAGACAGACAGTGATAATGTGCCCCATAGCTGCTTGGCATCTAGGTCTAGGACAAGCTCTCTCATCCAGAGGCAGAGTCTGAGCTTAATTTCCTCCTTACTGGCTCAAACCACCCACATATTGAAATAATGAAAATGTGAGCTCTTTGGAGCAATTGTCTGTTGTTATATAATACTTCTGTTTTCCTTTGTTTGGAGAACATCCTTTTAGGGAAAATTCCAAGGAGCTGTAGGGCACGTACTCTTCTCTCCTCATGTTACAATGGGCTGGAGTCCAGGACCGAAAGAGCAGGGATTCAAATGTGAGGTCTTATCACCTTTGTTTCCAGGAGCAGTATCTTACATGTTTTTTAACCAGTCCGCAACCCGCAGCTCAGCCCTCCTTTCAGTGGGCAGCTGAGAAAGCTCCTTCTCACAACCATCAACAAAAGTTACCAGCTATGCGTGAACGGTACAGACTCAAACATGAGAACCTTCCAAGCATGAGCCTTCACCCTTTTTCTGACCTCAGCAGAAATTTCCAAGTGAGGTTTTAAAAAATTTTAAATCTCTGAGCTTTGCCATTATGAGAAATACAGCAACCATGAGTAGAGGACGCTTTTGTCATGTAAGAGGAAACAGTGAGGCCTGAGGCAGCCCATCAGAGACACAATCCTTTCATTTGGGGTTGTTGGGCTGGAGGGAAATAGATGTCTTGAATCCAGGAGCAATATAACATTCCATACCTTTCCTTCACTTCATGAAAGTTCCTTCAGAATATGGGGAAAGAGAGGCTGCCAGCTTTTAGATGTACTTTCAAGGCAGCACATTGTGTGACTTTTTATCCTGTTCTTGAAACACAGAGGAAATGCTTATTTCGAAGTTAGCCTTCAACTGCTCCTCAAAAGAAACCACTTTTCAGTTACACAGAGGTTTTTGGGTTCTTTTTAGCATCTTTATTGAAGTATAATTGCTTTACAGTGGTGTGTTAGTTTCTGCTGTATCACAAAGTGAATCAGCTATACATATACATATATCCCCATATCCCCTCCCTATCCCACCCCTCTAGGTGGTCACAAAGCACCAAGCTGATCTCCCTGTGCTATGCAGCTGCTTCCCACTAGCTATCTATTGTACATTTGTCCATGCCACTCTTTCACTTCATCCCAGCTTACCCTTCCCCTCCCTGTGTCCTCAAGTCTATTCTCTACATCTGCGACTGTATTCCTGTCCTGCCCCTAGGTTCTCAAGAACCTTTTTTTTTTTTTTTTTCAGATTCCATATATGACTTACTTCACTCTCTATGACAGACTCTAGGTCCATCCACCTCACTACAAATAACTCAATTTCGTTTCTTTTTATGGCTAATATTCCACTGTATATACATACCATACCTTCTTTATCCATTCATCTGTCGAAGGACATTTAGACTGTGTCCATGTCTTGGCTATTGTAAATAGCACTACAATGAATATTGGGGTGCATGTATCTTTTCAAATTAGCATTTTCATCTTTTCTGGATATATGCCCAGGAGTGGGATTGCTGGATCATATGGTAACTCTGTTTTTAGTTTTTTAAGGAAACTCCATACTGTCTTCCAGAGTGGCTGTACCAATTTATACTCCCAGCAACAGTATAGAAGGATTCCCTTTTCTCCACACCCTCTCCAGCATTTATTATTTATAGAATTTTTTATTGTAGTTGATTTACAATGTTTCAGGTATACAGCAAAGTGATTCAGTTAAATATATACACATTCTTTTTCAGATTCTTTTACATTATAGGTTATTACAAAATATTGAATATAGTTCCCTGTGCTACACAGTAGGCCTTTATTGCTTATCTGTTTTATACATAGTAATGTGTATCTGTTAGTCCCAAATTATTATTTGTAGACTTTTTGATGATGGCCATTCTGACTGGTATGAGGGGGTACCTCATTGTAGTTTTGATTTGCATTTCTCTAATAATTAGCAATGCTGAACATCTTTTCATGTGCTTGTTGGCCATCTGTATGTCAGATAGATATTCCTAAGGATTGTTACTAGCAACAGGAAAGGACTTTCCCAAAAGAAGAGAGTTTAGTTGTCTTCATGCTGATGATTAACTGCTTACCCTGAAATTTGTTCAGTGCTATAGACTGTTGCAAATATTTTTTGGAAATGAGGTACTTTAGAGCACCTTTAGAGGTACTTTTTCTCTTGTTTCTCCATAGCACCCTGAGGAAAGAGCCTGTGTTCAATGACGAACCACCATCCCACATGCTATGTGGCACTGTGTCCATCAAGCCCAGTGTGAAGGAGTTCACAGAGACCTCAGCCATGTTTGAGGATGGGACAATGTTTGAGGCCATTGACGTTGTCATCTTTGCAACAGGCTATGGGTATGCCTACCCCTTCCTTGATGATCCCAGCATCAAAAGCAGAAACAATGAGGTCATCTTGTTTAAAGGCATCTTCCCCTTGCTGATGGAGAAGCCAACCTTGGCTGTGATTGACCTTGTCCAGTCCCTTGGGGCTGCCATCCCCACAGCTGACCTGCAGACCCACTGGACAGTTAAAGTGTCAAGTAAGTGGGCCATTCTGTCTTTCATTCATTTAGTCAACAAATATTTACTGAGCACATACTATACACCCAGCACAGTGCTAGGTGCTAGGGATATAAAGGGAATAAGATAGACATGATGCTTGACCTCACAGAACTTAAAATAAGGTCGGGGGGAATGCTGCAATAGGGAAAGTTCTACAGTGTTCTGGTGAGGGGAGTTGGGTAGTGAGTTATTCCACAAAAATGGAACAGCATGAGGAAAGATATAAAGGTAAAGTACAGCATGGAGTGTGTGAGAAACCAGAAACATTTTGGTGTAAGGAAATATAAAGCAGAGGCAGGCAGCAGCAAGAAATAGAGGACGGAACCAGAGCATGGAGGGCCTTATAACCTGTGTTAAAGAGCTTAGACTTCTCATAGGGAAATTGGTAGGACTTTGCAAGGCTATAAAGGCAAGAGAAGGACAGCAGTGGATCACTGCAATGTCAAGGTACATTGCAAAGGTTGAAAGGGCCCTGGTGGGTGTCAGGGCATGCTGGAGGCATTACTGGTGTCAACTGTGTCAGAATAACAGTGTTGGGCCCCTCCTACTCTGTTGATAATCTTCTCCCCCTTCTTCCCCCTGGACCCCATGGGTTTCAGGGACTACAAGTATGTTTGTGTTGGCAAATCAAGAATATGAGGAGAAAGGCGATATCTCAAATATCAATTTAATTTACTCCAATCATATTGATCACCACTATTATTGAAAGTGTCCTTTTACTCAAGGGTTTGAGAATCTTGGCCAATATAGGTGTACCTTACCTAAGATACCGTCCATAAAAACTTAGACTACAAGTAATAAAGAAAAAGTTAAAATCATAGAGTATATGTGTATGTTTTCTTAAAATGTTGTAGATAAGCTTCTATTGCAAATGTACCATGAAAGACTGTTATTTTAAAAAACCCATTATGAAATCTTTTGTAAGGGTGCTCACTTATAAAATGATTCTATTGTCTTTTTCTCTTGAAAAGCAAAACAGTGCCAAGCATCTGAGATTTTATGGAAAAATCAGACATAGTTCATAAACCCAAGAAATTTACATAAAACAATGGGCATCATTTATTCATCCAGCAAATATTTACTGAGCACCTGCTATGTGCCAGGCTCTGTCTTGGCACTTAAGATACAACATCAAACAAAATGACCAAAATTCTGGTCCCTTACTTTCTAGCAGGGGCACAGCAAGTATCTGACCACAGGGTACCAGCAGGCTGAGGTAAGATGCTAATAATGACTGGGAAGTATTCATGGGAATGCCATAACTTCTCCTGCCATTATTACAAAGGCAAATGAGCTACAGCCAGCAATTAGAAGAGGCCTCCACTAATATAGTGAAATTTATATAAAAAAAAAAATTTTCTGCTGCCCCTTAAAACATCTTCCTTGGCTGCAGGCTGATGCTGGAAAACCCAGGTTTCCTTCCATTGTCCCATTTTAATTGCCACAGACCTTAGATTAAATTATTTTACAAGACTATTTCTTGAGAGAATTCTTAGTAAGAGGATGCAGAAAGAAATGATGAAACTGGTAAGGTATTATATGCATGAGGCATGTTGAGGATTGACCCTCCATAACGTCATCAGAAATGTAAGATAGGGTGACTTGAAGCTAAAAACTTTTCCACTGTCACTATTTCATTGTAGGCCAAATTTGCCATTCCCAGAGCAGGTTCATTGGTTCTCAGATCTTTGTTTCCATGAATTGTCACTCTGATAAACACACTAAAGATAGCTCCTCTTGATACAAAATCTTTTAGGGACATAGTTCATAAACACTGAATGAAATTAATCATGTATAATTACATATTTCTGATTTCTTTGTCTTTTTCAATATTTCTGTCTTCATTTCTTTTTTAGACTCATGCACCCTGCCAACTACAAATGAAATGATGGATGATATTGATGAGAAAATGGGGAAGAAACTCAAATGGTAAGAGATAGTACTTGCTAATAAACAAATCCTAAAATTTGCCTATATGTGTCAGAAAACATGAATAGATTCTATAATCTTGTCACTAGTCAAAGTTCACATTTTTAAAACACTTGCTGTAATCAAGCAGTATTCAATGGGCAAATAATTGTCATTGCACTTCTCCTGTGTAGCTCTAGAGCACAGGTTCTCAGGCGGGTGATTTTGTCCCCCAGGGGATATTTGGCAAAATCTGGAAACATTTTTGGTCATTGCAAGTGAAGAGGGCATGCTACTAGCATCTAATGGGTCGAAACCAGGGATGCTGCTAAATATCCTACAGTGCAGAGAACAGTCCACCTAAACAAAGAATTATCCATCTTAAAATGCCAATAGTGCTGAGGATGAGAAATGACTCTGACTCATTCCCCAACAGCTCCTTTCCCACCAGCCATGTGTCTGTCAGCAAACTAGCTAGATGGAAAATGAGCAGGGGCAGTGATGCAACAAGAAAACCAAATGAAGAATTAAATTGAGTTCACCTGCCCTTGTATTTTCTACTTATTACCCTTTATGTTAGAGGCCAATAGGAATAATGAGGAGGAAAAAGAGCAGCCTCAATGTCAATCTTATTGCTTAAATAAGGGTTTCTAAAAGCAAATGAGATCACACTCCAACTAAACGTATGAAACAATTTATATTAGTAAATTGCAACAATATTAAAACTATACATAAACCCAATTTTAAACACATTGATATAAAAATCTAACATTAGGGGAGATCCTAAGCAATGTCATTTAAAGAATAACCATGTATCGAAGAGTAAACTAAGTTAATCAGTCACCTTGAGAACCTAGGGTCAGTTCACTCCAGGCTTCATGGCTAGAGACAAAAGCCCAAAATGACATCACACTTGAATAGAGGTTAGGAAGGAGAGGGAAAAAACAGCTCACTTACAGTCAAAGAACAAATGATAAATTCTATGTTGTGGAAAAAGGGAGAAGTGGGGGTATTACTGGAGGTGCTGACTAAAATGTTACTTTTCTGAGAGTAAAAAGTAAGAAATTTGTGCTTCTGTTTACAACTGTGGCACTCATTCCAATGCGTTCTTTTCTTTCCCCAGGTTTGGCCAGAGCCAGACTTTGCAGACAGATTACATCACATACATGGATGAGTTGGGCTCCTTCATAGGGGCCAAGCCTAACATACCATGGCTCTTCCTGACTGATCCCCAGCTGGCCCTGGAGGTGCACTTTCATCCTTGTAGCCCATACCAAATTCGACTGATGGGACCAGTTAAGTGGGATGGAGCCAGAAATGCCCAATGGGACAGGACAGTAAAGCCAACGAGAACAAGAGCTGTCAGTGAATCTAAGAGACCCCAACCGTTTTACAATTTGCTTAAAACACTTTTATTCCCAGTGCTTCGTCTGGCTGTTTTACTTGCATTTTATTAATGGGAAAGTTCTTTGGGTTTCAGAGTTCGGTCTAGAAGTTCAATTGCAAATATGAATATACAGATATTAAATTTCATAGCTGCTCTTCCCCTTCCTGCAGACTTAAAATGAATCCTAGCCCATTTGACTAAAGTCTAAATAAAATGGATAATAGCGTCTCTCTTTAGATAAGAATCTAAGTTGGCAAGTTTGGAGATACTCAAGGGAAAAGATGGGGCAATAAATGGGAGTGAGCACAGATTTGCTGGTTGAACAAAGTTTAATCAACTTTTTAACGTGTGTTTTGTCATGGGGAGAATTTACATCACAACAATGTTGAGTCTTCTAACCCATGACACAGTATAGTTCTCCATTTATTTAGATCTCCTTTTTCTCAGCAGTGCTTTGTAGTTTTTAGTGTCTTACCCATCTTATGTCAGATTTGTCCTAAGTATTACATATTTTTGAATATTATAAATAGTTTAATTTTGTTTAATTTCTTATTGTTTATTGCTAACAAGTGCACTTATTTGTTCTAGGAACTTTATGTAGATTCCATATTTTCTATATAGACAATCATACTGTCTGAAAATACAGTTTACTTCTCCCATTTAAATTTGAATGTATTATATTTCTTTTTCTTGCCTTATTGCACTGGCTAGAAACTCCAGTATTTTGGATAGAAATGGGGAGATCAGACATCCCTGCCTTGTTCCTGATCTTAGGATTAAGGCATTCAGTCTTTTACCATTAAGTATGATATTAGCTCTAGATTTTTCATAAATTCCCTTCATTAAGTTGAATAACATTCCTTCTATTCCTAGTTTGCTGACAATTTTCATCAGAATGGATGTTGTCTTTTTCAGCTGCTTTTTTCTGCATCTATTGAGATGATCTTATGTTTAATTTTTAGTTTATAAATATGGTGAATTCCACTGACTATTAAACCAATCTTGCATTCCTGAAATAAAACCCACTTGATCATGATATATTATCCATTTTTTATGCAGTAGAATTATACTTGTTAACATTTGGTAACATTCGTGAGGGATATTAATCTGTTTTTAATTTTTATAATATTTTTGTCTGCTTTTGGTAACAGTGTAAGGATGGCCTCAAAGAATGGGTTGGGGAGTATTCTGTCCTCTTTAATTTTCTGGCAGAGTTGTATATAATTGGAATTACTGCTTTCTTAAATATTTGATAGAATTCACCAGTGAAGCCATCTTTAACCTGAAGTTCTTTGTAGGAAAAATTTTAAACTACAAATTTGTGTTCTTTAATAGATGTAGTGTTACTCAGGTTATGTGTTTCTTCTTGAGACAGCTTTGGCAGTATATGTATTTCAAGCAATTTGTTCATTTTATCTAAGGTAATTCAATAGCTACAAGACAGTCTTTTCAACAAATGATACTGGAACAATTGGTTATTTACATGATATGAAAAAATAGTGATGTGGAAACTTATACAGACACTTAAGGAGAACATGAAAAGTGATATTTTGAGTGGAGGTGTCTATGTTTCAGGAACATGTTTCAGGGTGTGAGAGTCTCCTCCCCATCCAGACCCAGTACTGGAGGGTTGTTTTCCCCAACCAAGATTCTGGTGGAAGTGTGGCTAAGTGTAGTGTTGACTCTTCAGACTTAGAATATTTAAGCCAACTGGAAATTTAGTTGGTAAACTGGAGTTGTTGGTATCTTATTCAATCAAAAGGACAAGATTACTTTTCATCAACCTAAATTTGATGGAATGCTACTTACAACCTCTATGTATTTTGTCCTGTGTAGTAAATAGACAAAAGCATGTATCTTCCCAACAGCTTTAGCAGTTATGCAAAATAAGGTGAGAACAAAGGAACACTGAGGAGCAACAGAGGTCTAGAGAACAAGGTAACTCAAGGGCATTTTATTCTTCTGACTGGGTACTTAGCTGGATTGTCAGTGAAATTTGTGTTTGTGTGTATGTAAATGTGTATATGTAGGCACGTGGATATGTTTGTGACTGAATCCAGTGTAAGGACTATAGCAGGCAAGCTCATTAACAAATTGAATAAACAAAACCATTTTTATCAGTCCATTAGCAATGATAATCACTGATTTTTTGCAACAGATAGGGAGAAAGGCTAACAGTTAAGAGACTGCTTGGTTTCGTGTCATCAGATACAAACCAAACTATTTTTTAATGTTCTCCTTACCCCTAAAATTCTAGCATAAAGTAATAAACTAAATTGAGATAATATATTTAGTGCTTCAATCACAGGAACTTTTTAATGTTGATTCTCTTTCATGTTTGAGAGTACTTCATTAATCTTTATGGCATTTCCTCTATTATCATCACCTTGCCCTATTTTACAATGAGGATGTAGAAACTTTGAGGTAACATGGGGACTGAGGGCAGAACTAAGGAGTTAAGCCTCTTGCTCCCTATTTCAGAGTTCATTCCAAGAGCTATTTGACTAGTCCCTATCATTTTGTCTAAATAGCACATGAGGGCATTGAGAACAAAAAGGACATATTTATATCACCACCCATGTAATATTCTTCATATATTGTAGTACTCTTCAGGAATATGATTAAATGCATTGTGTACATTTTATATATGTACATGTATATACATATACGTGTGTATTTGTTTATATAATACATGTGTACATGTTTGTATCTATAACTACATATGTATACATATATACATGTATATATTTATGTGTATGTATAAATATGGCACAATGCATTTAATCAGATTTCTGAAGAATATATGAATATTATGAGAATATATTATACATGTGTGTTTACATATATATTACATAGTAAAAATGTGATCAAGATTAAAAAGACAATGTGAAGGAAGTAGTGTAGGAAACAGAAATATTTCCTGGGCATCCCTAGAAAAGCTTCTCAAAGGAGGTGTCATTTGATCTGGACTATGAATAATATGCAGGAGAAGATGGAAAAGAGTATTCTAATAAGAAGGAATGGAATCATTGAAGCCATGAATAAAAGGAGTAAAGGGTATAAAAAGGCAAGTGATAGAAAATAAGGATGAACAGAAAGGTAGGGCCAAATTAGATACAGTCTTACATTTTGTGCTAAGGAGTTTAGAATTTATGACACTGAAGAGTAGCACATTATGCCACCACAAAATATGCCACTATGGCATAAGGATTATCTTGAGAAGAAGCCAATTGAGAATCAGACACAAGAAAAGCTCTCTGCCCTCCTCCTATTTGCCTAAAAGCAGGACACAAATTCACAAAGCCCTCATCTTCTCTCTACCAGGAAGAACAAATGTTAATACCTGGAGACAACTTTAGACCCTATCAGCCTGGAAAAGGCACCAGAGGAATCTACATGACAAACTTTACTAAATAGTGTTTACCTTCACCCTTGGAAGCATAAATCTGCTTTATTTTGTCCTGTCTTTTCTCCACAAATTTATTATTCTTTGTTGAAAATGCTACATAAACTGGAATTCCACCCCACCTTAGGGAGTTACTCATTTTTCTCTGGGTATTTCCCATGTACACATGAGGTATACATGTTAATAAACTTCTGTTTTTTTCTCTTGTTAATCTGTGTTTTATCACAAGAGTCTTAGCCAGGAACTCAGAAGGATAGAGGGAAAATTAATTTTCCTCCCCTATAATGTCTACTGCAGAGAGCCAATAGAGGAAAAGGCAGATGATATGATCTGAATTTTCTGAGATATCAGGAGGTCAAAATTAACCTCAATTTATTTATTTTTTCATGCGTACATTAGATCTCTACTTCTGTATACCCTACAGCATGCCCACCACCAAAAATTTCATTTCCATGCATCACCATACAGTTGATCCCTTTTACCCATTTTGTCCTCCCCCCGCATTCCTCCCCCTCTGATAACCACTGCTCTGTTCTCTGTATCTACATGGTTGGCATTTTTTTGTTTGGTTTGTTCATTTATTTTGCTATATTTCACATATGAGTGAAATCCTATGGTATTTGCCTTTCTCTGCCTGACTTATTTCACTCAGCATAACACCTTCAAGGTCAATCTGTATTGTCACAAATGGCAAGATTTCATCTTTTTATGGCTGAGTAGTATTACATTATATATATATACACCACATCTTCTTTATCCATCCATCCATTGATGGCCACTTAAGTTGTTTCCATATCTTGGCTATTGCAAATAATGCTGCAATGAATATAGGGGTGGATATATCTTTTCAATTAGTGCTTTTTTATAGTCTTTGGATAAATACCCAAAAGTGGGATACTTGGATCATATGATAGTTCTGTTCTTAATATTTTGTGGAATCTACATACTGCCTTTCAGAGTGGCTGCACCAATTTCCATTCCCACCAACAGTGTATGATTGTTCCCTTTTCTCTAACCCTTGTTATTTCTTCTCTTTTTGATAATAGCCAATCTAACAAGCATGAATATCCCATTGTGCTTTTGATTTGCATTTCCCTAATAATTAGTAATCTTGAACATCTTTTCACATGCCTGTTGACCATCTGTATGTCTTATTTGGAAAAATGCCTCTTCAGCTCCTCTGCCCATTTTATCTTTTTTTAGGTCTACCATTTAATTAATTAATTAGTTAGTTTGTTTATTTTAAACATCTTTATTGGAGTATAATTGCTTTACAATGGTGTGTTAGTTTCTGCTTTAAAACAAAGTGAGTCAGCTATACATATACATATATCCCCATATCTCTTCCCTCTTGCATCTCCCTCCCTCCCACCCTCCCTATCCCGCCCCTCTAGGTGGTCACAAAGCACCAAGCTGATCTCCCTGTGCTATGTGGCTGCTTCTCAGTAGCTATCGGTTTTACATTTGTTAGTGTATATATGTCCATGCCACTCTCTCACTTTGTCCCAGCTTACCCTTCCCCCTCCCCATGTCCTCAAGTCCATTCTCTAGTAGGTCTGCGTCTTTATTCCCATCCTCCCCCTAGGTTCCTCATGACTTTTTTTTTTTTAGATTCCATATATATGTGTCAGTATATGGTATTTGTTTTTCTCTTTCTGACTTAATTCACTCTGTATGACAGACTCTGAAACTTAAAAGCTTTTGCACAGCAAAGGAAACCATAAACAAGAAGAAAAGACAACCCTCAGAATAGGAGAAAATATTTGCAAATGAAGCAACTGACAAAGGATTAATCTCCAAAGTTTACCAGCAGCTCACGCAGCTCAATACCAAAAAAACAAACAACCCAATCCAAAAATGGGCAGAAGACCTAAACAGACATTTCTCCAAAGAAGATATACAGATTGCCAACAAACACATGAAAGAATGCTCAACATCATTAATCATTAGAGAAATGCAAATCAAAACTACAATGAGATTTCAACTCACACCGGTCAGAATGACCATCAGCAAAAAATCTACAAACAATAAGTGCTGGAGAGAGTGTGGAGAAAAGGGAACCCTCTTGCACTGTTGGTGGGAATGTAAATTGATACAGCCACTATGGAGAATAATATGGAGGTTCCTTAAAAAACTAAAAATAGAACTACCATATGACTCAGCAATCCCATGACTGGGCAAATACCCTGAGAAAACCATAATTCAAAAAGAGTCATGTACCACAATGCAGCTCTATTTACAACAGCCAGGACAGGGAAGCAACCTAAGTGTCCATTGACAGATGAATGGATAAAGAAGATGTGGCACATATATACAATGGAATATTACTCTGCCCATTTTTTAATTGCATTCTTTGTTTGTTTGTTGTTGAATTGTATGAGTTCTCTATATATTATATATATGACAAGGATATAACTCCTTATCAGATATGTTATTTACAAATATCTTCTCCCATTCAGTAGGCTGTCTTTTCACTTTATTAATGGTTTCCTTTGTTGTGCAGGAACTTTTTAGCTTGATATAATCCCTTTTTTTTTTTTTTTTTTTTTTTTGCGGTACACGGGCCTCTCACTGTTGTGGCCTCTCCCATTGCGGAGCACAGGCTCCAGACGCGCAGGCTCAGCAGCCATGGCTCATGCGCCCAGCCGCTCCGCGGCATGTGGGATCTTCCCAGACCGGGGCATGAACCCGCGTCCCCTTCATCAGCAGACGGACTCTCAACCACTGCACCACCAGGGAAGCCCCCATTTGTTTGTTTTTGCTTTTGTTTCCCTTGCCTGAAGAGACATATCTAGAATGATATTGCTAAGACCAGTGTCAAAGAGTGTACTGCCTATGTTTTCTTCTAAGAATTTTATGGTTTCAATGACCTGAATTTTTTAGGAAAAGAACATTGGCAGTAGTATGGAGGATGTCCTCACCAAAGAAAATATTGGTAGGAAGGCTCATAGTTAGGAGTCTGTTGAGTTGTCCAAACCAAAGATGGTAATCCCCTAACCTAAACTGATGCAGTGGTGGTGATATTGGAGATGAGAGGCTAAATTCAAAGTGGAACTGCTGGAATTAGTGTCTACCTATATGTATTGAGTAAATGGAAAGCTAGAGTCAGAGGTGACATTACAATTTCCATTGGGAACCTAAGGGATATTAACTCTTCCACTTGAACTAAATAATCCCAAAGGAGCAGATATGGATTAGAAAACAGCGATGATAAGCTAGGGTAAGCTAAATTTGAAATGCTTGTGAAAATGTCCCAAAGGCAATTGGAAGTATGGATCTACAAGGCAAAAGTAAGAGGTTCAAGATTAGCATGGATATGTATACATATAGCTGATTCACTTTGCTGTACAGTAGAAACTAACACAACATTGTAAAGCAACTATACTCCAATTAAAAAAAAAAAGATTAGCATGGGTAAACATAGTTGTTGAAGGGAAAGACATGAGTGAAATCAGCCAGGGAAAAGATGTAGAATCAAAAGAAAATAAGAAGACAGCCCTAGTTGGCAAAGTAAAAGAAGGAAACTAAAAAGAAATAATTAGAAAGACAGGAGTGGAAACCAGGAATGAGTAACATGCTGAAATACAAAGAAAGGAGTTTTGAGATGTTTGTAAACCCAACAAATTGCTCATTAATGTGACAATTCCAAAATCAATCTGAAATAATTCATAAAAAAGAGCAGTCTAGAAAATTTTGATGAAGACAAATCTGGGAGGGAAATTGCTCTGTCAGGTATTTAAATATAGTATAAAGATACAATATTATAAGTATATTATTATTTCAAATGAATACACAGATTAATGGATCAGAAAAAATAGACCAGGAAAACATGAATTCTCAGGAGAAAATTTTTGTTGGCTACAACAAGTCTACCTCAAAGTGTCAAGTCCAGACTCGTTTTCAGGCTTAGTTTCCTGACTCCCTCAGGGAATAAGATTTATTTTCCAAGGTTTATTAAAGCTCAGGTTGTCACCTGTCCTCCCATGTCTAACTGGCTCTGTAGCTACAAAATGGTAGACGAAGGGATTGAGATCTTAATCACAAGACTCAGATCCAAGACATGGAATTCATGAATATTTCCAACTCCTTGGTGTCCATTCCAAAATTGAGGCAGAACTGTGTCCTGTTTCAGCA
>NW_006785816.1:4891526-4945340 GCF_000442215.2 Lipotes vexillifer
CAGTCAGCACCCCATTCCCTCAAAGACTGAGTGAAGGTTGAAACAGGAGTGGGGACTGAAACCAACTCCCCCTAAAACCTAGCTCCTCTGCTGAGTTTATGATTAACCTCCCTATTCAAAACTTTATCCCCTTTCTTGTCCTGTAACCCAAAAACTGGATTTGCCTCTGGGTGGGTGTCAAGCCAAAAGACACAACCATGCCAAAGGTCAGGAGAAGGAATGACTTATTATCACTTACAGCAAGTAAGGAAAACACCAGGGATCTTTCCCAAAGCAGTGTCTCCTCAAACAGCAAAACTGGGGAAGTTTTAAGCTAAGGGTACATGCATATTCATGAAGGGGTTTGAGTAGGGGAGAATTCAGCATAGAATTGAGGAAAAGGCTGACAGAGTCCAAGCTTTAGTTGATTGAAGTCAGGAGAGTCAACATCATCATTCCATCCTCCACCTGAGTGGGAGCCTTAGTTCCTACAGTACTAAAAGACTGATCAGATTGTCATGAATATCCTTTGAGGAGGAGCTAGGACTCTGTTTTATTGCTGAACTATTGTTTCTTGCCTGCTTTTCCTTTGTTCTGCATTCCCTTACTTCCCTTAAGATCATTAAATACTGAGATCTGTTCAAGGGTAAGCACTGTAGCCAGGCTTAGATCACAAAATGTCTTAGGCCAAAATGGCTTCTCTATGTCAAGAAAGCCATTCCTGGTTCTCTTTCTCTGGGGACCCCCTAACCTATCTGCTTACAGTCCCACACCTGTTAACCCTCAAGATTG
This sequence comes from Lipotes vexillifer, assembly GCF_000442215.2. Taxonomy (NCBI): domain Eukaryota; kingdom Metazoa; phylum Chordata; class Mammalia; order Artiodactyla; family Lipotidae; genus Lipotes; species Lipotes vexillifer. Next base: position 4,892,298 of record NW_006785816.1, read on the forward strand.
AGGAGTATCAAAGAAAAGGGAGGATTGAAAGAGCAGGACCCTGTGGGGCCCTCATGGTTACAAAATCCTTTGTTTCCCCCATTTCCTGTTTATAGGAAAAAGGTTTCAGCCTCCTAAACCATCTCTGAGTTCCAAAAGGCAGATTCAAACTGTCCAATTAGGGAGGTGAGGTGGAGGATGGTAACTTCAGGCTAAACACAAGATTCCTGGAACACCACCCTGTTACCTCACCACCAATCAATCAGAAGAAAGTCATACATCATGCATCCATCACCCCAAATATTGCCTTTAAAAACTCTTCCCCAAAAACCATCTGGAAATACAAGTCTTTTGAGCATGAACCACCTGTTCTCCTTGCTTGACCCTTACAATAAAACATCCTCTGCTTCAAACCCCACTTGTTTGTTTGGCCCCACTCTGCATTGGGCACATAAGCTTGGGTTTGACAACAAGTCCAACAAGAAGATATAATAATTGTAAATATATATGCACCCAAGATAAGAGCACATAAACACATAAATCATATATTAACAAACATAAAGGGAAAAATTGACAGCAACACAATAACAGTTGTGGACTTTAACACCTCACTTACATCAATGGGCAGATCATCCAGATAGAAAATCAGTAAGGAATCACTGGCCTGAAATGACGCATTAAACCATACAAAGTTAATACATATATGTAGAACACTGATCCAAAAGCAGTAGAATACACATTCTTTTGAAGCACACATGAAACATTCTCTGGGACAGATCACTTGCTAAGCCACAAAACAAGTCTCAATAAATTTAAGAAGACTGAAACAATATCAAGCATGTTTTCCAACTACACCAGTATGAAATTAGTAATCAACTACAAGAAAAAAACTGCAAAAACTACAAACACACAGAGGTTAAACAATATGCTACTACACAATCAATGAGTCACTGAGGAAATCAAAGAGGATATCAAAAAATACCTGAAGACAAATGAAAAAGAAAATACAACAATCCAAAATCTGTGTGATGCAGCAAAAACAGTTCTAAGAGGAAAGTTTATAGTGATACAAGTCTGCCTCAGGAAACAAGAAACATCTCAAATAAACACTCTAACCTTACACTTAAAGGAAATAGAAAAAGAAGAACAAACAAAACACAAAGTTTGGGGCTTCCCTGGTGGCACAGTGGTTGAGGGTCCACCTGCCGATGCAGGGGACGTGGGTTCGTGCCCCGGTCTGGGAGGGTCCCACATGCCGCGGAGCGGCTGGGCCCGTGAGCCATGGCCGCTGAGCCTGCACGTCCAGAGCCTGTGCTCCGCGACAGGAGGGGCCATAGCAGTGAGGGGCCAGCGTAACGCCAAAAAAAAAAAAAAACACACAAAGTTAGTATAATAGAAGGAAAGAAATGATAAATAGCAGATCAGGAATAAATGAAATGGAGACTAAAAAAACAATTTAAAAGATCAGTGAAACTAAGAGTTGGTTCTTTGAAAAGATAAACAAAATTGATAAAACTTTAGCCAGATTCATCAAGAAAAAAAGAGAGAGGGCCCAAATTTAAAAAATGAAAGAGGAGTTACAACTGACACCACAGAAATACAAAAGATCCTTAAGAGAATACTACAAACAATTTACGCCAATAAAATGGACAACTTAGAAGAAATGAATAAATTCCTAGAAATGTTCAATCTCCCAAGACTAAATCAGAAAGAAATAGAAGATATAAACAGACCAGTTGCCAGACTTGAAATTGAATCAGTAATTTAAAAATTCCCAACAAACAACAGTCCAGGACCAGGTGGCTTCAGCTGAATTCTACCAAACATTTCAATAAGAGTTAACAACCGAATTCCCCGGTGGTCCAGTGGTTAGGATGGTTAGGACTCGGTACTTTCACTGCCATGGCCCAGGTTCAATCCCTGATTGGGGAACTGAGATTTCGCAAGCTGTATGGCATGGCAAATAAATAAATAAATATAATGAGTTAACACTGATCCTTCTCAATAATTCCAAATTCCAATCAACTGAAGAGGAAAAAATGCAGGCTCAGCACAATCAGATTTTCTAAAATTTTTAGAAAGCTTTGTATTGATATCTGTATCTGTTATTTTCTGGATTTTTAATGTTTAGCAACTTTTTTTTTTTTTTAATTTTTAAGCCTTGGACAAGCCAGATAAAACTTGAGTGAGCAGTTTTCAGGGGCTTCCAGTTTAAGATCTCTTTCTTGCCTTCCTTGAAACAATGGATATTGTCTTCATATAATCACCATTTTAAAGTTCAAAAGGATTTTATAGATCTCCTAATTCAACCCTCTATAGATGTTTGTGTTTTCTCCACAATACCCAGTCTCCTCTTTAACACCTATTTAGACATATAATTCATTTGTTACCCTCTGGAGCAGACTTCAGATCACTGACTGCCTCTGGCATAAATCCAGTGTGACCACTATTCACTCACAGTGGTGGATACTAGCCCTGTGATAAGTCTGTAAGTGCCAGATTCAAATGCAGGAGTCATGTTCTACTTGCTCAACAACCAAAAATGAAGCACTGAATTCATTCCAAACTATGGTTTTAATAACTTAATTGAATATTGAAAAAGGCAGGACTACTTCCCATAATCTGTCCTGTACAAATGTTTGTATAAATGCCCAAAGATGGATGAACAAGGACATTCAGTGCGGCTTTGTTTATAACCATGAAAAACTAGAAACCACTCAAATACCCATCACAGTGTAAAATAATATACTGTAAAACATATGAAATCAACTGACATGGAACTCTCTGCAAAACATATTGCTTAATGAAAAAAGCTAGTAACAAAATAATACATGCAATATTTTCTCATTTATGTCAATGCACGTGTATATATGTATGTTTTCAATGAGAATATGTTCATATATGGCTTTTATAAAATTTTTAAGAGGTATCATTTAGCCTAGAAAGCACCTACAAGATGTCTGGTTAACCTCACAAAGACAAGAGGAAATGAAAGATTTTGTATATATGAATTCCAGCCTTAACTGCAAATTAATCTTCCTGCTTTCTCAGTGACACTGCTTTCCCTTGTGTGTCATATTACCATTCCCTATGTTCAGATGACTGAGTTTTATCCATTATATAACAATGTTTATTGTAATTCTACCTGAGAGGGCTGTAATTAGTGAATTTTGTACTCACTATTGGAATGCACTTCATTGAAGTAAACAGTCATAGATGAGTTAACAAAAGGTTAGGCAAGACTGGGGACAAACTCACAATGCCCAGCCTATGGATAAATACTCTGGGGTCAGTATACTTTCCCCTGTAAATAAGAGAGAGGTAAGAAAAATGACATTGTTAAAGTCTCCAGGTAACTGATATAAATGATGCTTCATAATAAATCATCCAGACAAATGGTGAGAGCTGGAAAAGAGATAACAATAGGTGTTGATAATGCTCTGGTACTCCAATCCATCCTCCACACTGCAGCAAGTCTGGCATGGCAAGCCCATCCTCAAAACCCTTCCAAAGTTTCCCATCACATTTTGGATAATATCCAAGGTTGATAACATACAAGATCCATTATCTGGCCCTAGTCTACCTTGTTCTTACTTCTCCCTGCTTCCCTTGTTATACTCTGGTGATATTGGACTGGTCATATTTCCTAAACTCATGCCACAATAACTCTTATGCCTTTGCCTCAGTTCATGCTGTTCCCCTTGCTACCCTCCATGACCCCACACCTATCTCTACCACTGCCCCCTTGGATAGCTCCTGCTCTTTTGTTATTTATTCTTTCTCCATAATGGCTGTTCCTGCAGGCCATTGTCCTGACCCTTCTTTTGCCCACAGTTGGCTCTTAGACTTACCTCTCCTCATAAAAAGTCTTCTTTCAGGTAAAAAAAAAGAAATCTGACAAATTAACTTACGCTCAGTTTTAAATGACTGACATCTGCTAAATTGTTGAGGCCTTCCAGAGAAGGTTGCCACATTTAGCAAATAAAAATACAGAACACCCAGTTAATTTTAAATTTCAGGTAAACAACAAATAATGTTTTACTGTAAGGGCAGCCTATGCACTATTTGTATTTCACCTAGAAACACTAACCCCAGGGTATCTGAATTTTATCAATTTAGCAACTACTTGGTAAGGTGCTGTGCTTATGCTGCGGGAAGCAAAAGAAGTATCAAAGTCTTCCTCTGAATGAAATGGATAAAGACCCAAGAGTGGGACTTCAAGCATCAATCGGCAGATAGAGAGGCACTTAGCTGACCAGAGCCTTCCCACCACTCCTGAATCAAGTCCTGAGAGAAGGGCTGTCTCCTAAGTCCAACCTTAGAGTGTTCACATGCTCATTCTTCTGTGAGTTTTCTCCCAACTCTGGTCTTATACCTCCAAGTCTATCTTTAACCCACACTCTAGCTATTGCTCAGGCCCAGATATTCTGCTACCTCTTAGACATCCTAGCACCACTTCTAAAACTGATTCCAAATAGGCTACACCAGGAAGGCTCTTGTTCCTAATATATGATGGTCTACAAGGCTCAAAATCTTACAAATAATCTTTATTGTCTCTCTCTCCTTTGCTATTTATAGCTAGTAAGTCATCAGGTCCTGAAAATAGAGCCATCCCTGAGAATAGAAAAGGTAAAACCCAACATATCCACATTCTTCCTGCACTCCTCCCTCTACACACACATAAACTGGATTGTGGAGTACAGTGTCCTTAAAGTAAATAAATTAACCCTGTTGGCAACCTCTGTTCTTGTTTTCACTATTCCCTTAAATAAATCAAATTCTATGAAATGTTAGCAAACAATTCATATATTTCTGTGGGAAGACAAAGGATACATCTGACACCATAAGGCAAAACTTAATTGAAAAAATCCTTATCAGACGTCTCTGATTTCTCTCAAAGTTTCTCTTTGATATCATGTCATCCCCACAATCTTCTCAACCCTTTCTCCCTACTGCTGCTCCATCCTCCAGTTCCAAATGAACTGCCTCCTCTATCTTCTCCCCACTAATCTTCCACTCCTTCCTTATTACAACAATTCCATTCTCTCTGGCTTCTCCGATCACCTCAGTCAACAAAGGATCCTCCTTTGAAAATGTTGAGAATTATCCATATCAACTACATTTCTGCTTTTTACCATGTGTCATAATTGTTTGTCCAGTCACAGAAAAATCAAGGCCAGCCTTGAAAGCTTAAAGAAGACACAAAGAAGCATCCTCCAACTAGAGGAATAGTATAGAAAGAAGGAAAATGGTAGTGACTTTGCTTTGTCGAGAGTTTAGCGCCAAGACTATGATTATGGATTTTGTTCTAAAATTGGGGGGTTTTCTCCACATCTCTTTCTGACTAACAGGTTTGTGCATTTTTAAAAATACTGGCTGTGACAGAGTTCGGTGTTGATTACATTCATCATTTCATTCATATATATTGCAATTTTTTGTTTTGTACATTTGTTACACACAACAAAATGTAACTGGTCTAAAATATTTATAACATACACTAAGACTCAAAAAAATTTTTAATGAGAAACCAAATGAGGTTTTAAGCAGAGAAGTAGCATAAATTAAATTAACAATATAAGAAATTTACCTGGCTTCAGGGTGGAGAATGTATTGTAAGTGGGCAAGGGTAGAAACAAGAAGACTGGTTAGAAGCCCACTGTAATAATCCAGGCTTTATTTCAATAATTCAGAAGATGTGATAATTTCAATAATGATGTGGCTAAAGTACCCCTTTATTTAATCTATGAAAGGGGAGTTTCATGAACAGTTAATACTATAAACAAAATTGTAAGAGAAAACTTAAACTACTACAGAGTACAAAATATTTTAAATACATTGGAAGCTATCATGTCCTCATGACTAATGTGCTAGCTTTAAATGATTATTTATTTTTGAAAGTATGTTCCTGAAAGACTTTGACTGGGCAACAATTTGTGCAGTAGTTCAAGTATGTGCAATATTTGGCAAATACTATGTACTCAATAAATATTTACTAGATAAATGCACATATTCATTATCTCTTTGAAAATATCCCCTCGAACTGCTGAACAATCATCAATAGGAAGACATTGGAACTAACCAAAAAAATACCTCACATCCAAAGACAAAGGTGAAGCCACAATGAGATGGTAGGAGAGGCACAATCACAATAAAATCAAATCCCATAACGGCTGGGTGGGTGACTCACAAACTGGAGAACACTTATACCACAGAAGCCCACCCACTGGAGTGAAGGTTCTGAGCCCCCACATCAGGCTTCCCAACCTGGGGGTCCAGCAATGGAAGGAGGTATTCCCAGAGAATCAGACTTTGAAGGCTAGTGAGATTTGACTGCAGGAGTTTGACAGGACTATGGGAAACAGAGACTCCACTCTTGGAGGGCACACACAAAGTAGTGTGCGCATCAGGACCCAGGGGAAGGAGCAGTGACCCCACAGGAGACTGAACCAGACCCACCTGCTAGTGTTGGAGGGTCTCCTGCAGAGGTGGAGGGTGGCTGTGGCTCATAGTGGGGACAAGGACACTGGCAGCAGAAGTTCTGGGAAGTTCTCCTTGGCGAGAGCCTTCCCAGAGTCTGCCATTAGTCCCACCAAAGAACCTGTAGGCTCCAGTGTTGGGTCTCCTCAGGCAAACAACCAACAAGGAGGGAACTCAGCCCCACCCATCAGCAGACAACTGGATTAAAGTTTTACTGAGCTCTGCCCACCAGAGCAACACCCAGGTCAATCCACCACCAGTCCCTCCCATCAGGAAGCTTGCACAAGCCTCTTAGACAGCTTAACAGAGGGCAGACAGCAGAAGCAAGAAGAACTACCATCCTGCAGCTAGTGAAACGAAAACCACATTCACAGAAAGACAGACAAAATGAAAAGGCAGAAGACTGTGTACCAGATGAAGGAACAAGATAAAACTCCCAAAAGACAAATAAATGAAGTGGAGATTGGCAACATTCCAGAAAAAGAACTCAGAATAATGATAGTGAAGATGATCCAGAACCTCTGGAAAGAATGGATGCAAAGATTGAGAAGATGCAAGAGATGTTTAACAAAGACCTAGAAGAATTAAAGAACAAACTAACAGAGATGAACAATACAATAACTGAAATGAAAACTACACTAGGAGGAATCAATAGCAGAATAACTGAGGCAGAAGAACAGATCAGTGACCTGGAAGACAAGATGGTGGAATTCACTGCTGCAGAACAGAATAAAGAGAAAAGAATGAAAAGAAATGAAGACAGCCTAAGAGACCTCTGGAACAACATTAAACTCACCAACATACGCATTATACCGGTCCCAGAAAGAAAAGAGAGAAAGGAACAACCAGAGAAAATATTTGAAGAGATTATAGTCAAAAACATCCCTAACATGGGAAAGGAAATAACCACCCAAGTCCAGGAAGTGCACAGAGTCCCAGGCAGGATAAACCCAAGGAGAAACATGCCGAGACACATAGTAATCAAACTGACAAAAATTAAAGACAAAGAAAAATTACTAAAAGCAACAAGGGAAAAACAACAAACAACATACAATGGAACTCCCATAAGGATAACAGCTGATTTCTCAGCAGAAACTCTACAAGCCTGAAGGGCATGGCACAATATATTAAAAGTGATGAAAGAGACGAACCTACAACCAAGATTATTCTACCTAGCAAGGATCTCATTCAGACTTGACAGAGAAATCAAAGTTTTACAGACAAGCAAAAGCTAAGTGAATTCAGCACCACCAAACCAGCTCTACAAAAGATAGCAAAGGAATTTCTCTAAGTGGGAAACACAAGAGAAGAAAATGACATACAAAAACAAATCCAAAACAATTAAGAAAATGGTAATAGGAAATACATATGGATAATTACCTTAAAGGTGACTGGATTAAATGCTCCAACCAAAAGACACAGGCTTGTTAAATGAATACAAAAACAAGACCCATATATATGCTGTCTACAAGAGACCCACTTCAGAACTAGAGACACATCCAGACTGAAAGGGAGGAGATGGATAAAAGATAATCCATGCAAATGCAAATCAAAAGAAAGCTGGAGTAGCAATTCTCATATCAGACAAAATATACTTTAAAGACTATTACAAGAGACAAAGAAGGACACTACATAATGATCAAAGGATCAATCCAAGAAGAAGATATAGCAATTGTAAATATTTATGCACCCAACATAGGAGCACCTCAATACATAAGGTAAATGCTAACAGCCTTAAAAGGGGAAAACGACAGTAATACAATCATAGTAGGGGACTTTAACACCCAACATTCACCAATGGACAGATCATCCAAAATGAAAATAAATAAGGAAACAAAAGCTTTAAATGATACATTAAACAAGATGGACTTAATTGATATTTATAGAATATTCCATCCAAAAACAACAGAATACACTTCCTTCTCAAGTGTTCATGGAATATTCTCCAGGTCAGATCATATCTTGGGTCACAAATCAAGCCTTGGTAAATCTGAAATTTGAAATCATATCAAGTATGTTTTCTGACCACAACGCTGTGAGACTAGATATCAATTACAGGAAAAATCTGTAAAAACTACAAACACATGGAGGCTATACAATACACTGTTAAATTACCAAGGGATCACTGAAGAAATCAAAGATGAAATTTAAAAAATACCTACAAAAAAATGACAATGAAAACATGATTATCCAAAACCCACGGGAGGCAGCAAAAGCAGTTCTAGGAGAGAAGTTTATAGCAGTACAATCCAACCTCAAGAAACAAGAACTGTCTCCAATAAACAACCTAACCTTACACCTAAAGCAATTAGAGAAAGAAGAACAAAAAAACCTCAAAGTTAGCAGAGGAAAGAAATCATAAAGATCAGATCAAAAATAAACAAAAAAGAAATGAAGGAAACAATGGCAAAGATCAATAAAACTAAAAGCTGGTTCTTGGAGAAGATAAACAAAATTGATAAACCATTAGCCAGACTCATCAGGAGAAAAAGGGAGAAGATTCAAAGCAATACAATTAGAAATGAAAAAGAAGAACTAACAACTGACACCTCAGAAATACAAAGGATCATGAGAGATTACTACAAGCAACTCTATGCCAATAAAATGGACAACCTGGAAGAAATGGACAATTTCTTAGAAATACACAATCTTCCAAGACTGAATGAGGAAGAAATAGAAAGCATAAACAGACCAATCACAAGCACTGAAATTCAGACTGAGATTAAAAATCTTCCAACAAACAAAGGCCCAGGACCAGAAGGTTTCACAGGCAAATTCTATGAAACATTTAGAGAAGAGCTAACACCTATCCTTTTCAAACTCTTCCAAATATAGCAGAGGGAGGAACACTTCCAAACTCATTCTACAAGGCCACCATCACCCTGATACCAAAAACAGACAAAGATGTCACAAAAAAAGAAAACTACAGGCCAATATCACTGATGAACATAGATGCAAAAATCCTTAACAAACAGAATCCAACAACACATTAAAAGGATCATAAACGATGATCAACTGGGGTTTATCCCAGGAATGCAAGGATTCTTCAACACACAAAAGTCAATCAATGTGATAAACCATATTAACAAACTGAAGGAGAAAAACCATATGATCATCTCAATAGATATAGCTTTCAACAAAATTCAACACCCATTTACGATAAAGACCCTCCAGAAAGTATGCATAGAGGGATGTTTCCTCAACATAATAAAGGCCATGTATGACAAGCCCACAGCCAACATCAGTCTCAATGGTGAAAAACTGAAACCATTTCCACTAAGATCAGGAACAAGACAAGGCTGCCCACTCTTAGCTCTCTTATTCAGCATAGTTTTGGAAGTTTCAGCCACAGCAATCAGAGAAGAAAACGAAGTAAAAGGAATCTAAATTAGAAAAGAAGTAAAAGTGTCACTGTTTTCAGATGACATGATACTATACATAGAGAGTCCTAAAGATGCTACCAGAAAACTACTAGACCTAATCAATGAATTTGGTAAAGTAGCAGCATACAAAATTAATGCACAGGAATCTCTTGCATTCCTATATACTAATGATGAAAAATCTGCAACAGATATTAAGGAAGCACTCCCATTTACCATTGCAACAAAAAGAATAAAATACCTAGGAATATACCTACCTAGGGAGACAAAAGACCTGTACGCAGAAAACTATAAGACACTGATGAAAGAAATTAAAGATGATACAAACAGATGGAGAGATATACCATGTTCTTGGATTGGAAGAATCAGCATTGTGAAAATGACTATAGTACCCAAAACAATCTACAGATTCAATGCAATCCCTATCAAACTACCAATGGCATTTTTCACAGAACTAGAATAAAAAATTTCACAATTTGTATAGAAACACCAAAGATCCTGAATAGCCAAAGCAGTCTTGAGAAAGAAAAACGGAGCTGGAGGAATCAGGCTCCCTGACTTCAGACTATACTACAAAGCTACAGTAGTCAAGGCAGTATGGTACTGGCACAAAAGGAGAAATATAGATCAATGGAACTAGTTAGAAAGCCCAGAGATAAGCCCACGCACATATGGTCACCTTATCTTTCATAAAGGAGGCAAGAATATACAATGGAGAAAAGACAGCCTCTTCAATAAGTGGTGCTGGGAAAACTGGACAGCTACATGTAAAAGAATGAAATTAGAACACTCCCTAACACCATACACAAAAATAAACTCAAAATGGATTAAAGACCTAAATGTAAGTCCAGACACTATAAAACTGTTAGAGGAAAACATAGGCAGAACACTCTATGACATAAATCACAGCAAGATCCTTTTTGACCCACCTCCTAGAGAAATGGAAATAAAAACAAAAATAAACAAATGGGACCTAATGAAACTTCAAAGCTTTTGCACAGCAAAGGAAACCATAAACAAGATGAAAAGACAACCCTAAGAATGGGAGAAAATATTTGCAAATGAAGCAACTGACAAAGGATTAATCTCCAAAATACACAAGCAGCTCATGCACCTCAATATCAAAAAAATAAACAACCCAATCCAAAAATGCACAGAAGACCTAAATAGACATTTCTCCAAAGAAGATATACAGATGGCAACACATGAAAGGATGCTCAACATCACTAAGCATTAGAGAAATGCGAATCAAAACTACAGTGAGTTATCACCTCACACCAGTCAGAATGGCCATCATCAAAAAATCTACAAACAATACATGCTGGAGAGGGTGAGTAGAAAAGGGAACCCTCTTGCACTGTTGGTGGAAACGTAAATTGATTCAGCCACTATGGAGAACAGTATGGAGGTTCCTTAAGAAACTAAAAATAGAACTACCATATGACCCAGCAATCCCACTACTGGGCATATTCCCTGAGAAAACCATAATTCAAAAAGCATCATGTAGCACAATGTTCATTGCAGCTCTATTTACAATAGCCAGGACACTGAAGCAACCTAAGTGTCCATCGACAGATGAATGCATAAAGAAGATGTGGCACATATATTCAATGGAATATTACTCAGCCATAAAAAGAAATGAAATTGAGTTATTTTTAGTGAGGTGGATGGACCTAGAGACTGTCATACAGAGTGAAGTAAGTCAGAAAGAGAAAAACAAATACCATATGCTAACACAATATATATGGAATCTAAGAAAAAAAAATGCTTCTGAAGAACCTAGGGGCAGGGGACAGGAAAAAAGACCCAGACACAGAGAATGGACTTGAGGACAGGGGGAGGAGGAAGGGTAAGCTGGGACAAAGTGAGAGAGTGGCATGGACATATATACACTACCAAATGTAAAATAGATAGCTAGTGGGAAGCAGCCACATAGCACAGGGAGATTAGCTAGGTGCTTTGTGTCCACCTAGAGGGGTGGGATGAGGAGAGTGGGAGGGAAATGCAAGAGGGAAGAGATAAGGGGATACATGTATATGTATAGCTGTTTCACTTTGTTATAAAGCAGAAACTAACATGCCATTGTAAAGCAATTATACTCCAATAAAGATGTTAAAAAAAACCTAATATTAAAAAATAATAATATAAATAAATAAGAAATAATGGCTGAAAACTACCCTAACCTGGGGAAGGATACAGACATCTGTCAGAATGTTTATCATTAAACACACACAGACACAGACACATACGCACACAGACGCACAAATAACAAATGTTAGCAAGGATATGGAGAAAAGGGAACCCTCGTACACTGTTAGTGGGAATGTAAATTGGTGCAGCCACTATGTAAAACAGTAGGAATGTTTCTCAAGAAACTAAAACTAGAACTACCATATAACCCAGCAATTCCATTCTCGGGTATTTATCTGAAAAAAATCAAAAACACTAATTCAATAAAGATACATGCACCCCAATGTTCATAGCAGCATTATTTACAATTGCCAAGATATGGAAGCAACCTAAGTATCCACCAACAGATGAATGGATAAAAAAGATGTGATATATGTATACAATGGAATACTATTCAGCCATAAAAACAGAATGAAATTTTGCCCTTTCCAATAATATGGATGGACTTGGTGAGTACTGTGCTAGGTGAAATTAGAGAGAGAAAAACAAATACTGTATTATATCACTTATACATGGAATCTAAAAAACAAAACAAACTAGTGGATATAACAAAAAAGAAATAAGACTTACAGATTTAGAGAACAAACTAGCGGTTACCAGTTCTCTGGCACCCCCTAGTGGCCGCTTTGGAACATGGGAAGGGTGGGTAATTAACATATATTTTAGCACTTTCTCCAGCAATGGGAAGCACTTGCCATGTTTCATCTCATTTGTCTTCACAATACTCCTAGGATGTAGGTGTTATGATTATCCTCACATATGAAGACAAAACTAACGTTTGAGATAAACAACTTGCACAAGGGAACATAGGTAGTGGAAAAAGAATAAAAGTGAAGGTCTGTAGGATTCCTGAGCCCTCACACTTAATAACCTTACTGAGGTATTTAGAGAGGAAAGCATGTTCTTCCTTCAGCCTCTAACCTGCTCTGCCTCCTTTACTGTTCCTGATACCTATGCTCATACAGAACTTACCGATATACATTGTTTTTTCTTTCCTTTTTACATTTGGATATAAATATGTCTTTATCCCAGCTACATATATTCAATTATTTTAATTACTCCTCGTGTAACAGTCTCTAAACGTATCTTCATCTTGGTTTTCTTCCTCTAGATTCAATCTGAAATACCACTCTCTCTCTTAAAATGTGACTCCCCCAAGATCCAATGTTCCAAACCAGTTTATCTCCACAACATATACTTTTCTCAGAACCAAAGAGGTGTTTAGCAGTGCTTTAGACAATGGAGAGTGCATCAGACATAATGACTGCTCTCAAAAACTTTATAATCAATTCGTTTGACACATTCCCACTATAGCTTATGCTTCCCTTGGTTTGAATGCTACACCTCTACTAAAACAGTTTACTGTTGCACCAGCTTTTTCAGAATTCGCAAAATTAAAGCTATCATTTATATAATTATTTTCATATGAATTATCTCATTCTATACTCACAATACTCTCCTACATTAGTTATTATTAATTCCAACTGAAAAGTGAGAAAGCCAAAGGTAAGTGGTTTGCCTATAGTGACTAATAAGTGGTAGATGGTAGGTCTTAGAACCAGCCAAAATAGTGAGATTAAACTTATGTTGGTTTAAAATCACGCTTTGTCTCACATAATTCTAATGATTTATACTAAGCTTGGGATCAGTTAAAATCCCTGGGTGTTTTTCATTTGAATCATTGATGACTCGGGTCACTATCTTTGTGAAACTAATTCTTTAATCCTATTTGTAGGAATTCACATTTGTGCATATTAAACATTATTTAGTTGGTTTTATCTTTAGTCAAAGAGTGTTTTATTTGAAGTTTCAATCTTCTGTCAAGTTTGCTATGTAAAAGAATATTAGAACATTTCCCTACATATACAAAAATAAACTCAAAATGGATGTAAGACCTGAAACCATGAAACCATAAGAAAAAGAACATAAGGCAGAACACTCTTTGACATGAATCACAGCAATATTTTTTTGGATCTGTCCCCTAAAGCAAAAGAAACAAAAGCAAAAATAAACAAATGGGACCTAATAAAATGTAAAAGCTTTTGCACAGCAAAGGAAACCATCAACAAAACAAAAAGACACCTACTGAATGGGAGAAAATACTTGCAAATGATATGACTGATAAGGGGTTAATATCCAAAATATATAAACAGCTCATACAACTCAATAAAACCCAATTAAAAAACGGGCAGAAGACCTGAATAAATATTTTTCCAAAGGAGACACACAGATGGTCAACAGGCACATGAAAAGATGCTTAACATCGTTAATCTACAGAGAAGTGCAAATTAAAACCACAGTGAGATATTACCTCACACCAGTCAGAATGGCTATTATCAAAAAGAACTCAAATAACAAATGTTGGCAAGGATGCGGAAAAAAGGGAACCCTTGTATAGTGCTGGTGGGAATGTATACTAGTACAGCCACTCTGGAAAACAGTATGGAGGTTCCTCAAAAAATTAAAAATAAAACTACCATATGATTGAGCAATTACACTCCTGGGTATATATTCAAAAAAACCAAAACCACTAATTCAAAAAGATACATGCACCCCAATGTCTATAGCAGCATTATTTACAATAGCCAAAATATGGAAGCAACCAAAGTGCCCATCAAGAGATGAATGGATAAAGATGTGGTGTATATATATATATATATATATATATATGTATGTATATATATATAATGGAATACTATTTGGCCATTAAAAAGAATGAAATCTGGCATTTGCAACAATCTGGATGGACGTGGGTAGTATTATGCTTAATGAAATAAATCAGAGAAAGACAAATACTCTTATCACTTATATGTGGATTCTGAAAAATAAAACAGACAAATGTATATAACAAAACAGAAACAGACTCACAGATGTAGAGAACAAACTAGTTGTTACCAGTGGGAGAGGAAGCAGGGAAGGACAGGATAGGGGTATGGGACTAAGAGATACAAACTACCATGTATAAAATAAATAAGCAACAGGATATACTGTACAGCACAGGGAAACATAGCCATTATTTTGTAATAACTTTAAATGGAGTATAATCTATAAAAATATTGAATCACCATGTTGTACACCAGAAAGTAGATAATATTGCAAATCAACTATACTTCATTTTAAGCGTTTACTTGAAGTGTCAATCCTGCGTCAAGTTTCTATGCCTCCATGCTTTGGGTATATACAAATGTGATCCCCTGTATTTGTCTCCATCAAAGTCATTGATTTAAATAAAAAGATAAGACTGTGAAGCAGGCACATGGGATATCACCAAATGGAATTTCCCATATGGTGCCATTTCCACACTGACTTAACATATAGTTCATCTATTTTTTTCTATGCCTCACAGCCTCTCTTCTGTTTCAACTGGCATGTTCAGTTTAACATCATATAGAACTAGCTTAGAACAAAGAACCATTTCCTTCCCGGAAAAGATAACCACCTTACCCTTGTTTTACTTTCAGAAGTTCCCTTAGATAAATTTATCCAAAGAATCTATCACAGCCGAATTCAATATAAGTTTTTGTACACTGCTACCCATTTAACAGAACTAAATTTAACATGTTAGATATTTTTAACTCTCCAGACAATCAAATATAAAATACCATGGTTCTTAAGCCTCTTCTCCAGCTGTTTAAGATATACTTTGGTTAGTTTTCCCTAGTATTTTTAAAGATGTAATGTTTGCGTGAACACAATAAAGTTTAGAGCATAATATTAGCAAAATCATAACATTTTCATGCATAAAACAAAACAAAGTTTACAGCATACTATCAGCAAAACCATTTACTTATTCCCATTACACCATTTTAGTATCATTAAGTCCTGTTTGCAATGAGGGAAAAAAAGCTTCCGGTTAACATTACTTCTTTCACTCATTCAACAAACATATTACCTGATTGCATACTACGCACCAGGCATGTACTAGGTACTAAAAAGACCCAAATGCACCATCCCTGCCATCAAAGGGCTCATTTTTCAGTGGGGTGTCGGTGGGGGGCTGGTGGGGTGGAACTAAATCAAATCTACAGAGTGCAAATGTATAAGGGCTGATACACTAAATGTTATGGAAAGCACGGAATCTCACTCAGTAGAGAATAGGGCAAGCTTCCTAAAGGGTGTGATGCTTTTATTTGTCTTGACAATGTTCAGGGATCAGGTACATGAATATGGAGAAAGTGTTCTAGGCAGAGCAAATGGCATGTGCAAAGGTATGGAAGCTTGTGAAACCTGATACACTTACAGAATAGAAAGTCATGTGATGCGGCTGGAAAGAAGGATGAAAGTGGCTGAGTGATAACTGATGAGGTTGGAGAGAATAGCCAGGGTCTCATGGTGAGGACCTTGTGTCCCATGCCAACGCGTGTACTGTTTACCCTGAAGTCAGTGAAGAAAGTGGGCAATATCTGAGTCAGCGAGTTTAATTAGGGGGCTCTGTCAGTTATCAAGGCCAGCGATCAGGGAAGTACCAGCCTAATGGAGAGATGGCAGAATGCAGTGACACTCTAATAAAGATGGTGTTTCCCAATGTTCATTGTGCATAAGAATCAGCTGGGCAGCACTTGTAAAATACAGATGTCTGGGTCCAAACCAGACCTACTCACACTTTATATTTTTCAAATCTCCCCTGAATTCTTCTAATGCAACTAATCCATGGACTAGCATGTGGGAATGACAATTTTGCCTCTAACTGTAGGACAAGGAAGTAAAAAGAGTTTCAGTTACACTTATTACAAACAATGGAGCAGATAGTTATAAAGTCCACCTGAAAGAGTGAAAATATGGAATGATAGAATATTTTCAAAGAAATAAATTTTATTTCCAAACTGGTTAGAGTAAATAGCCATGAGAACAAACTACTGATTGGTAGAGGTCAATAAAATTATGTTTCATAATGAAAAAGACTAATTTATAAGATTTTGTATTTACATTTATAATAAGTGAATATGTTTTTGCTTTGTAAGTTGCTCCTCTAGTAGATTAAATATTAGCCTTATAGTCTTTCTTAAACTTAATTTAGTTTTTACAGCTTTTTATTTTTATAGAGGCAAAGATAAACTTCAGTCCAGCCTATAATTAAAAGATCATAAATTCCAAATCAGTACTGTCTGAACTAACTTGGCTTTGCTATATAGTCTTCTAACCTTCAGAAAAATTTTATATTAAGAAAATGCTTATCATATGACCATTCATCTCAAACAAGCAAATTGTAGCAAATTCTATTTGCTAGGAAATTCAGGCTATTTATCTGTATTTGTGCTTAACTGTCATTTTTAGGCAGTGCTTGTATTTTAAGTAAATATGTGAGTTAAATTTATTTGTTTTGAAAACTGTCTCCTGTCCTTGACTTGGTTGAGCAAAGCCTCTCATCTTATTCTGTCTCCACTTTCCATCTTCAAAGTCCAAATTGATTTTAATTCAATATAACAGTAAGCTCCATAAAGATAGAAGCTGTGTGTCCTGGTTACATCTTATCCCTAACTCCAAGCTCAGGGCCTGAACAGGAGATATAGTTGATACACATTTGTTTATTAATAAGAATCATCTTCCCTTTATAACCCTGGGCAAACTCAATTTTACCCAGATTTGTCTAAACATATAGACATCTACTTCAGCCAACACAGGAAGCAGCACACATGAGCACAAAGCTTTTTTTTTTTCACAGCTGTATACCAATCAACCCAATGATAAAGATTATTACTTGGGCTTCCCTGGTGGCGCAGTGGTTGGGGGTCTGCCTGCCGATGCAGGGGACGTGGGTTCGTGCCCCGGTCCGGGAGGGTCCCACGTGCCGCGGAGCGGCTGGGCCTGTGGGCCATGGCCGCTGAGCCTGTGCGTCTGGAGCCTTTGCTCCGCAGTGGGAGAGGCCACAACAGTGAGAGGCCCACGTCCCACACACACACACACACAAAACAAAAACAGAGACACGCAACACTTCCTTTCACCTGAATAATTAAAGGATATTGTAGGGTTATTAACTGACCTAATTTCAATATTGTTGTATCTCAGAGAATATGGAGACCCAAGGAGAGGGAGAGAGATGGATGAATGGGTGGTGAGTGGAGTGGTCAGAACACACACAATATTTATCAATTAATTTAGTCATCTTATGAGTGTGTGGTTCGTGGTACCCCCAAACAATTATAATAGTAACATCAAAGATCGCTGATCACAGATCACCATAACAAATATAATAAGAATGAAAAACTTTAAAATATTGCAAGAATTACTGAAATGTGATACAGATACATGAAATGAACAAATTCTGTTGGAAAAATGGCTCTGATAGAGTTGCTTGATGCACAAGCCTTCAATTTGTAAAAAATGCAATATCTGCAAAGCACAATAAGGCAAAGCACAATAAAACAAGGTATGCTTGTATACATTACAGTATTATTCAGTCATAAAAACAAAGGAAATATTTCCATTTGCATAATAATGAATGGAGCTTGAGGGCATTATACTAAATGAAATAAGTCAGACAGAGGAAGACAAATACTATATGATCTCACTTAATTGTGGCATCTTAAAAAATACAAAATGAATAGATATAGAAAACATATTGGTGGTTGACAGAGGTGGGATGGGTGAAGGGGGCCAAAAGGTACAAACTCCCAGTTATAAAATAAATGTCAGGAGGATGTAATGTACAGTATGGTAAATATAATTAATAATATTATATTGTATATTTGAAATTATGCCAAGAGAGTAAATCTTAAATGTTTTCATCACACAAAGATGTAACTGTGTGGTGATCGATGTTAACTAGACTTACTGTAATGATAATTTCACAATATATACAAATATTGATCATTATGCTGTACAACTTAATGTTATATGTCAATTACATCTTAATTGAAAAACTCAACAAAGTAGGACTAAAAGGGAACTTCCACAACATGATAACAGGCATTGATGACAAACACATAGCTAACATACTTAATGAGAAAGACTGAGATTTTTCCCTCTAAGAACAGAAACAAGACAAGAATGTCTACTTTTGCTACTTTAATTCAACATTGTACTAGATATTCTACCTAGAATAGTTATAAAAGGGAAATACATAAAATTCAGTGAAACTATATTTTCAGATAGCATGATCTTATACATAGAAAATCCTAAAGAACTGACAAAAAATGAAAACTATTAGTGCTGTTAGATGGATTCAGCAAAGTTAAGGATACAAAATGAACATGCAATAATCTGTTGTATTTCTATACACTAGCAGAAAAAATACAGAAAACAATACAAAAAATAAAATTAGGAAAACAATTCCATTTACAATAACATGACAAAGATATCGTAATCAAAACAGTGTGGCACTGGAGTAGGAATAGGCCTATATATCAATGGAATAAAATTGAGAGTCCAGAAATAAAACTCCTTGTTTATTGTCAGCTGATTTTTGACAAGGCTGCCAAGACCATTCATTGATGGAAAGAATAGTATTCAGCAAATGATGCTCAGACAATTTGGATCACATACAAAAACCTCAAAATGGATTGAAGACCTAAATGTAAGAGCTAAAACTATACATTTCTTAGGAGAAAGCATAAAATAAATTTTCATCATCTTGGATTTGAATTCTTATATATGATATTTGAAGCCCAGGTGACAAAAGGAAAATAGATAAAGTGGACTTCATCAAACTAAAATTTTCTGTGAATTCAAGGACAATAACAAGACAGGGAAAAACAAATCACAGAATGGGAGAAACTACTTGCAAAGCGTATCTGATGAGGTACTTGTATCTATCAATACAATCTATAAAGGACTCATGCAACTCAATAATATAGAGACAGACAACCCAGTCTAAAGTTGACAAATGTTCTGAATAGATATTTCTCCAAAGAAGATATAAAAATGACCAACAAACACATGAAATAATTCTCAACATCAATAGCCATCAGGGAAATACTAATCAAAAGTACAATGAAATATTTTATACTACTAGTATGGTAATAATAATAACAACAAAAATAGAAAACAACAAGTGTTGGGGAGGATGAGGTTTAATGGCTAAGGGGGTCACTAATTTTTTAGTGAGCATGGAATGGTAGTCTGTTATTTATCATTTGTTAAATAAATTTTTTTAATAAAATTGTGTAGAAACCTGTATATAAATTTTAGTCTATGTTATAGAACAACCATTTTCAATTATTTTCCTGTCTAGAACTTCTTAGTCTTTTTCCCCCAATTTTACTGAGATACCATTGACATATAACATATAACATTGTGTAAGTTTAGGACGTACAACATGTTGATCATATATATATATATATATATATATATATATATGTATAAAAATGATTACCACAATAACATTAGCTAACCCCTCCATCCCCTCACATAGTTATCATTTCTTTTCTTTTGTGGTGAGAATATTTAAAATTAACTCTTTCAGCAACTATTATGCATATAATACAATTTTTTTTTTTACTTATTTTTAACATCTTGGAGTATAATTGCTTTACAATGGTGTGTTGGTTTCTGCTTTAAAACAAAGTGAATCAGTTATACATACACACATGCCCCCATATCTCTTCCCACTTGCATCTCCCTCCCTCCCATCCTCCCTATCCCACCCCTCTAGGTGGTCACAAAGCACCAAGCTGATCTCCCTGTGCTATGCAGCTGCTTCCCACTAGCTATCTATTTTACACTTGGTAGTGTATACATGTCCATGCCACTCTCTCACTTTGTCCCAGCTTACCCTTCCCCCTTTCCATATCCTCAAGTCCATTCTCTAGTAGGTCTGTGTCTTTTATTATTTTATTTTTTTTTAACATCTTTATTGGGGTATAATTGCTTTACAATGGTGTGTTAGTTTCTGCTTTATAACAGAGTGAGTCAGTTATACATATATATATGTTCCCATATCTCTTCCCTCTTTGTCTCCCTCCCTCCCACCCTCCCTATCCCACCCCTCCAGACAGCCACAAAGAACCGAGCCGGTTTCCCTGTGCCATGCGGCTGCTTCCCACTGGCTATCTACCTTACGTTTGTTAGTATATATATGTCCATGTCTCTCTCTCGCCCTAACACACCTCACCCTTCCCCCTCCCCATATCCTCAAGTCTGTTCTCCAGTAGGTCTCTGTCTTTATTCCTGTTTTACCCCTAGGTTCTTCATAACATTTTTTTTTTTCCTGCATCGGCAGGCGGACTCTCAACCACTGCGCCACCAGGGAAGCCCACTGAGGTTGTTTTCTGGAGGTTGGAGAGGGCTTAGGAAAACTCACTTCTGTTTATTGGCCTCTGAGTTAGTACAGCCATAAGATGATGGAACTCAACTCAAACTATAAAAGGAGGTGTCCTCACTGAGTTCTGTATTAATATGGTGACCTCCCAGGAGGTCCGAAAACCACCAGGTTGCCTGAGGATGGGTGAACTGGCTCAGGTCAGTCACATTTCTAGTAACCTCCCCAGTGATACTGAAGGTTGGTCCTCAAACCACATTTTAAATAGCAAGAATCCACGGTACTTTAGAGAATATACTACCCGGAACTTCAAATCTGAATCTTTCAACTGAAAATGCCCAGACATTTTATAGCCTTTTCATAAGCTTTACACTAATAGTCCATATACATTTTCTAATTGGAACAGCTTCAAACATTGCCAACCCAGCATTTTCAAAAATACATGAAAATTTGAAATGCATGTATAAGGGACTCAAACACTTGCCAACAAGAGGAGAAGCATGCCATTCCTCTAGAAGTGAGAAAAGCTTTGTTTCCTTTGACACTGCTTCTTAAATACAGCAGACACACACATTTATGTACACTTCTAGAAATTCATAAACCTCCAGAGAGCAAATGGCATTCTAAAAAATCATGAACTGATAAATTATTTCATCCAAATGAGATCATGAAGTGTATTGCTAGCATGATGTTTTAAAAATAATAAATATGAACTTACCATTCATGGAGTGATGTCACTGTGCCAGGCGTTATGCAAATTGCTTCACATGGAATATCTTCTCTAATAGAGAGTCTACACGGAGGTCAACACTTTTAAAGCTTCTTGATAAATACTGATTGTGTAATCACCTGAATGATGAACATGTATTTTGTATCTTGCCCAGACACTGTCTTGCTTTTTCTGGGTCTCTCTCAAGTCCTTATTCAGTCCTTAACACTGGTAACCACTGCTGAGTCAGGCTTCGCGCACAAAGCACATCCTTGGTAGCACCTGCCAAGGAAGAAGCAGCAGGGCGCACTTAGCAGTCTTTGCCTTAAGTGGCTTGAAATGGATTCAGACGGGACCTAAAAGGAATCAGACATTGCACTCTACCCATCTCCACTCCCATGGCACTGGACAATGCCCCTGTTATGCCAGAGTAATTCTCAATGATGCCTTCTCTGTGTTCGGTTCAAGACAACCGTCCTCAGTGTGAAAAAACGCCCGGATTTCTCATCCGCTGGCCAATGGGTGGTTGTTACCGAGAGCAACGGCAAGGAGCAAAGTGCTGTCTTTAACATAGTCATGGTCTGCAGTGGTTATCACATACTCCCTCACCTCCCACTGGAGTCATTTCCAGGTGAGGCCTGTGGGGGATCCCCAGCTTTTGGGAGTAGGTGTCCAGGTACTTTATATTCAGGTTGGATTGTCAGGCAAAATTACCTAGCTACTGCAACTCAGCATAATATTAAGATCAGGATAGAGCTAGAAAGATGAGAGACTCCAAACACCATCTGTTTCTGTTGAGCAATTCGGGTCTTCATTATCAGCCAGCCTCCCTCAAAGTCACTAAATATTACTCAGTATTTCAGAGAATTCTCACCCAAATTGATTCTCTGTTGGAGAGGTCCTTTCAGCCATGTGCTTACCTTGGCCTTTTTCTATACTGCCAAACACCTGTGACTTTGCTACATCTTTGGAGACTTCCGCAGAGCCATGCCCACAGCCAGGGTTACTGGGAAGAGTTTCTGGAAATAAGTGCTGCTACAGGACAGTGATATTTCAGGGAGCACAGGGGAAAATGGTACCTCCCAGGCCCTTCCCTCAGAGAGCGTATCTACTTCCCACGGCCTTCACGAAAACATCTGATACGGTGGTTCAGTCCAAACCCCACATTATTCAAACCACCTGAGGAGATTTTAAAGTTCTAATGACCTTCAAAGATTCAATTGGTCTAGGGTAGGCCTCAGTCAATTAAGGGCTACTCAGGTAATTTCAATATTCAGCTGGGATTGAGGCTTACTGATCTAAAGCAGTGGAAATCTCAATCAGAATCACCTGGAGGGCTTTTAAAACCGCAACTTGCTATTCTCCACCCCTAGCATTTCCAACTCTTTAGGTCTAGTATGAGGCTGCGAATTTGCCTCTCTAACAAGTTCCCAGGTGATGCTGAAACTGCTGGCCAAGGGACCACACTTTGAGAACTAATGATCTAAAGGCTCTTTCAAGCAACCCACCATCAAACACAAATACTTTAACAAAGTCATGTTTTCCTGGGAAAAGACAAAGAGATGCTTATCTTCAAAAAGGCTTGTCCAGTAAGTTGCTGATTTACTGCAAAGTGGAAACTATCCTTCACCTTATAATGTGCCTTGTTCTTAGTTTATTTTAGTTTCTGTTTGCTTTTGCAAAATAAGAATGATGAACGTTATTCTAATTATTACACAATTGCGATAATAGTACTTCATAATATGTTTAAGAAACATTTAAAAGAATATATGTTATGTGATAATAAAATATCATTGTACAGTCCAAAATAGGATAATGGGTAGCTGGAAACCAACACCTGACTCTGCTCTATTCATCAAAACCAATTGTTTTGGGACAAGGGGAAGATGGCGGAAGAGTAAGACGTGAAGATCACCTTCCTCCCCACAGATACACCAGAAATACATCTACAGGTGGAAAACACCTACAGAGCACCTACTGAACGCTGGCAGAAGACCTCAGACCTCCCCAAAGGCAAGAAACCCCCCACGTACCTGGGTAGGCCAAAAGAAAAAAGAATAAACAGACACAAAAGAATAGGGACGGTACCTGCACCTCTGGGAGAGAGCTGTGGAGGAGGAACGGTTTCCACACACTAAGAAGCCCCTTCGCGGTTGGAGACTGCGGGTGACGGAGGGGGAAGCTTCAGTGCCGCGAAGGAGAGCACAGCAACAGGGGTGCGGAGGGCAAAGTAGAGAGATTCCCGCACGGAGGATCAGGGCCGACCAACACTCACCAGCCCGAGAGGCCTGTCTGCTCACCCGCCGGAGCGGGCGGGCCTGGGAGCTGAGGCTCGGGCTTCGGTCGGAGCGCCGGGAGAGGACTGGGGCTGGCGGCGTGAACACAGCGTGCAGGGGGTTGGTGCGCCACGGCTAGCCGGGAGGGAGTCCAGGGAAAAGTGTGGACCTGCCGAAGAGGCAAGAGACTTTTTCTTCCCTCTTTGTTTCCTGGTGCGCGAGGAGAGGGGATTAAGAGCGCTGCTTAAAAGAGCTCCAGAGACGGGCGCGAGCCGCGGCTAAAAGCGCGGACCCCACAGACGGGCATGAGACGCTAAGGCTGCTGCTGCCTTTGTCCCAGCGTTCTATCCGACCATTTTTTTTTTTAATTTTTTTCTTAATAATTAATTTTAATTTAAAGAACTCTGTTATACTTTACCTTCTTTCTATCTTTCCTTCCTTCCTTCCCTTTTTGAGACAACGAATCGTCCCAAATTGAGGAGGTGGACTTGGAGAGCAAGTTTTATGATTTTTTCCACTTTACCTCTTTTTGTGAGGGTATATGTGTATGCTTCTATGTAAGATTTTGTCTCTATAACTTTGCTTCCACCATTTGTCCTAAGGTTCTATCCTTCCCTTTTTTTTTTCCTCTAAATAATTATTTTTTTAATTCAATAACTTTATTATACTTTATTTTATTTTACTGTATCTTCTTTCTTTCTGTATTTTTTCCTTCCTTCCCTCATTCCTTCCTTCCTTCCCTCCTCCCTCCCTCCCTCCTTTCTTTCCTTCTTGCCTTCTTCCTTTCTTTTCTTCTTTCTTTCTTTCTTCCTTCCCTCCTTCCTTCCTTCCCTCCTCTCTTTCTTTCTTTCTTTCTTTCTTTCCTATTTCCTCCTACTTATACTAATTCTCTCTACTTTCTCTCCCTTTTATTCTGAGCCGAGTGGATGAAAGGCTCTTGCTGCTCCAGCCAGGAGTCAGGACTCTGCCTCTGAGGTGGGAGAGCCAACTTCAGAACACTCGTCAAGAAGAGACCTCCCAGCCCCACATAATATCAAACGGCGAAAATCTCCCAGAGATCTCCATCTCAACACCAGCACCCAGCTTCGCTCAACGACCAGCAAGCTACAGTGCTGGACAACCTATGCCAACCATATAGCAAAACAGGAACACAACCCCACCCACTAGCAGAGAGGCTGCCTAAAATCATAATAAGTCCACAGACACCCCAAAACACACCACCAGACGTGGACCTGCCCACTAGAGAGACAAGATCTAGCCTCATACACCACAACACAGCCACTAGTCCCCTCCACCAGGAAGCCTACACAACGCACTGAACCAACCTTAGCCACTGGAGACAGACATCAAAAACAACGGGAGCTACGAACTTGCAGCCTGCAAAAAGGTGAACCCAATCACAGTAAGATAAGCAAAATGAGAAGACAGAAAAACACACAGCAGATGAAGGAGCAGGATAAAAACCCACCAGACCTAACAAATGAAGAGGAAATAGGCAGTCTACCTGAAAAAGAGTTCAGAATAATGATAGTAAAGATGATCCAAAATCTTGGAAATAGAATGGACAAAATGCAAGAAGCAGTTAACAAGGACCTAGAAGAAATAAAGATGAAACAGACAATGATGAACAACACAATAAATGAAATGAAAAATACTCTAGATGGGATCAATAGCAGAATAAATGAGGCAGAAGAACGGATAAGTGACCTGGAAGATAAAATAGTGGAAATAACTACTGCAGAGCAGAATAAAGAAAAAAGAATGAAAAGAACTGAGGACAGTCTCAGAGACCTCTGGGACAACATTAAACGCACCAACATTCGAATTATAGGGGTTCCAGAAGAAGAAGAGAAAAAGAAAGGGACTGAGAAAATATTTGAAGAGATTATAGTTGAAAACTTCCCTAATATGGGAAAGGAAATAGTTAATCAAGTCCAGGAAGCACAGAGAGTCCCATGCAGGATAAATTCAAGGATAAATACGCCAAGACACATATTAATCAAACTGTCAAAAACTAAATACAAAGAAAGCATATTAAAAGCAGCAAGGGAAAAACAACAAATAACACACAAGGGAATCCCCATAAGGTTAACAGCTGATATTTCAGCAAAAACTCTGCAAGCCAGAACGGACGGGCAGGACATACTGAAAGTGATGAAGGAGAAAAACCTGCAACCAAGATTACTCTACCCAGCAAGGATCTCATTCAGATTTGATGGAGAAATTAAAACCTTTACAACAAGCAAAAGCTGAGAGAGTTCAGCACCACCAAACCAGCTTTACAACAAATACTAAAGGAACTTCTCTAGGCAAGAAACACAAGAGAAGGAAAAGACCTACAATAACGAACCCAAAACAATTACGAAAATGGGAATAGGAATGTACATATCGATAACTACCTTAAATGTAGATGGACTAAATGCTCCCACCAAAAGACACAGATTGCCTGAATGGATACAAAAATAAGACCCATATATATGCTGTCTACAAGAGACCCACTTCAGACCTAGAGACACATACAGACTGAAAATAAGGGGATGGAAAAAGATATTCCATGCAAATGGAAATCAAAAGTAAGCTGGAGTAGCAATTCTCATATCAGACAAACTAGACTTTAAAATAAAGACTATTAGAAGAGACAAAGAAGGACACTACATTATGATCAAGGGATCGATCCAAGAAGGAGACATAACAATTGTAAATATTTATGCACCCAACATAGGAGCACCTCAATACATAAGGCAAATACTAACAGCCATTAAAGGGGAAATCGACAGTAACACATTCATAGTAGGGGACTTCAACACCCCACTTTCACCAATGGACAGATCATCCAAAATGAAAATAAATAAGGAAACACAAGCTTTAAATGATACATTAAACAGGATGGACTTAATTGATATTTATAGGACACTCCATCCAAAAACAACAGAATACACATTTTTCTCAAGTGCTCATGGAACATTCTCCAGGATAGATCATATCTTGGGTCACAAATCAAGCCTTGGTAAATTTAAGAAAATTGAAATTGTATCAAGTATCTTTTCCGACCACAACGCCATGAGACTAGATATCAATTATAGGAAAAGATCTGTAAAAAATACAAACACATGGAGGCTAAACAATACACTACTTAATAACGAAGTGATCACTGAAGAAATCAAAGAGGAAATTAAAAAATACCTAGAAACAAATGACAATGGAGATACAACGACCCAAAACCTATGGGATGCAGCAAAAGCAGTTCTAAGAGGGAAGTTTATAGCAATACAAGCCCACCTTAAGAAGCAGGAAACATCTCGAATAAACAACCTAACCTTGCACCTCAAGCAATTAGAGAAAGAAGAACAAAAAAACCCCAGAGTTAGCAGAAGGAAAGAAATCATAAAAATCAGATCAGAAATAAATGAAAAAGAAATGAAGGAAACAATAGCAAAGATCAATAAAACTAAAAGCTGGTTCTTTGAGAAGATAAACAAAATAGATAAACCATTAGCCAGACTCATCAAGAAAATAAGGGAGAAGACTCAAATCAATAGAATCAGAAATGAAAAAGGAGAAGTAACAACTGACACTGCAGAAATACAAAAAATCATGAGGGATTACTACAAGCAACTCTATGCCAATAAAATGGACAATCTGGAAGAAATGGACAAATTCTTAGAAATGCACAAACTGCCAAGACTGAATCAGGAAGAAATAGAAAATATGAACAGACCAATCACAAACACTGAAATTGAAACTGTGATTAAAAATCTTCTTGCAAACAAAAGCCCAGGACCAGATGGCTTCACAGGCGAATTCTATCAAACATTTAGAGAAGAGCTAACACCTATCCTTCTCAAACTCTTCCAAAATATAGCATAGGGAGGAACACTCCCAAACTCATTCTACGAGGCCACCATCACCTTGATACCAAACTCAGAGAAGGATGTCACAAAGAAAGAAAACTACAGGCCAATATCTCTGATGAACATAGATGCAAAAATCCTCAACAAAATACTAGCAAACAGAATCCAATAGCACATTAAAAGGATCATACACCATGATCAACTGGGGTTTATTCCAGGAATGCAAGGATTCTTCAATATACGCAAATCAATCAATGTGATAAACCATGTTAACAAATTGAAGGAGAAAAACCATATGATCATTTCAATAGATGCAGAGAAAGCTTTTGACAAAATTCAACACCCATTTACGATAAAAACCCTGCAGAAAGTAGGCATAGAGGGAATTTCCTCAACATAATAAAGGCCATATATGACAGACCCACAGCAAACACTGTCCTCAGTGGTGGAAAACTGAAAGCATTTCCACTAAGATCAGGAACAAGACAAGGCTGCCCACTCTCCCCACTCTTATTCAACATAGTTTTGGAAGTTTTAGCCACAGCAATCAGAGAAGAAAAGGAAATAAAAGGAATCCAAATTGGAAAAGAAGAAGTAAAGCTGTCACTGTTTGCAGATGACATGATACTATACATAGAGAATCCTAAAGATGCTACCAGAAAACTACTAGAGCTAATCAATGAATTTGGTAAAGTAGCAGGATACAAAATTAATGCACAGAAATCTCTGGCATTCCTATATACTAATGATGAAAAATCTGAAAGTGAAATCAAGAAAACACTCCCATTTACCATTGCAACAAAAAGAATAAAATATCTAGGAATAAACCTACCTAAGGAGACAAAAGACCTGTATGCAGAAAATTATAAGACACTGATGAAAGAAATTAAAGATGATACAAACAGATGGAGAGATATACCATGTTCTTGGATTGGAAGAATCAACATTGTGAAAATGACTCTACTTCCCAAAGCAATCTATAGATTCAATGCAATCCCTATCAAACTACCACTGGCATTTTTCACAGAACTAGAACAAAAAATTTCACAATTTGTATGGAACACAAAAGACCCCAGATAGCCAAAGCAATCTTGAGAACGAAAAATGGAGCTGGAGGAATCAGGCTCCCTGACTTCAGACTATACTACAAAGCTACAGTAATCAAGACAGTATGGATGGTACTGGCACAACAGAAAGATAGATCAATGGAACAGGACAAAAAGCCCAGAGATAAACCCACACACATATGGTCACCTTATCTTTGATAAAGGAGGCAGGAATGTACAGTGGAGAAAGGACAGCCTCTTCAATACGTGGTGCTGGGAAAACTGGACAGGTACATGTAAAAGTATGAGATTAGAACACTCCCTAACACCATATACAAAAATAAGCTAAAAATGGATTAAAGACCTAAATGTAAGGCCAGAAACTATCAAACTCTTAGAGGAAAACATAGGCAGAACACTCTATGACATAAATCACAGCAAGATCCTTTTTGACCCACCTCCTAGAGAAATGGATATAAAAACAAAAATAAACAAATGGGACCTAATGAAACTTCAAAGCTTTTGCACAGCAAAGGAAACCATAAACAAGACCAAAAGGCAACCTTCAGAATGGGAGAAAATACTTGCAAATGAAGCAACTGACAAAGGAGTAATCTCCAAATCTTATAAGCAGCTCATGCAGCTCAATAACAAAAAAACAAACAACCCAATCCAAAAATGGGCAGAAGACCTAAATAGACATTTCTCCAAAGAAGATATACAGACTGCCAACAAACACATGAAAGAATGCTCAACATCATTAATTATTATAGAAAGGCAAATCAAAACTACAATGAGATATCATCTCACACCAGTCAGAATGGCCATCATCAAAAAATCTACAAACTATAAATGCTGGAGAGGGTGTGGAGAAAAGGGAATACTCTTGCACTGCTGGTGGGAATGTGAATTGGTACAGTCACTATGGAGAACAGTATGGAGGTTCCTTATAAAACTACAAATAGAACTACCATATGACCCAGCAATCCCACTACTGGGCATATACCCTGAGAAAACCATAATTCAAAAAGTGTCATGTAGCACAATGTTCATTGCAGCTCTATTTACAATAGCCCAGAGATGGAAACAACCTAAGTGTCCATCATAGGTTGAATGGATAAAGAAGATGTGGCACATATATACAATGGAATATTACTCAGCCATAAAAAGAAACGAAATTGAGCTATTTGTAATGATGTGGATGGACCTAGAGTCTGTCATACAGAGTGAAGTAAGTCAGAAAGAGAAAGACAAATACCGTATGCTAACACATATATATGGAATTTAAGAAAGAAAAAAAAAAGGCCAGGAAGAACCTAGGGGCAAAACAGAAATGAAAACACAGACCTACTAGAGAATGGGCTTGAGAATATGGAGAGGGGGAAGGGTAAGCTCTGACAAAGAGAGAGAGGCATGGACATATATACACTACCGAATGTAAGGTAGATAGCAAGTGGGAAGCAGCCGCATAGCACAGGGATACCGGCTCGGTGCTTTGTGACCGCCTGGAGGGGTGGGATAGGGAGGGTGGGAGGGAGGGAGACACAAGAGGGAAGAGATATGGGAACATATGTATATGTATAACTGATTCACTTTGTTATAAAGCAGAAACTAACACACCATTGTAAAGCAACTATACTCCAATAAAGATGTAAAAAAAAAAAGAAAAAAAAGTAAAAGGACACATTCATATTTATATTCTGAAGCAAGGGTAGATAGTAATAAATGAAACATTGTAAATGAATTAATCCTCTTTCCTAGGGAAGGCAGCCCTAACTTTTTGTCAAGCAACTTAAAAGGGAGGGAGGGAGACACAAGAGGGAAGAGATATGGGAACATATGTATATGTATAACTGATTCACTTTGTTATAAAGCAGAAACTAACACCATTGTAAAGCAATTATACTCTAATAAAGATTAAAAAAAACTATAAAGCTGTTTTTGCTGCTAATAAAAAAAACACAATTGTTTGTTCTCTAATAAATTTCTAAGCTGCAGCCTCTGAAATCAACTGTTTTGGTCCTGTACCATATGCTTAACCTAACATTTCGTATGTGGTTCATACTTTGAGTTTGCCAGTTGGCCTTGATACTGTAACATACCTAAGAGGGGAAGAGACAAAACAAATGATTTTCCCCAGAAAGGAAAAGCTGATGGTTCAGTTTTATTGAACTTTACTTGACATAGTTCATGAATTTCTCTTTTCTTCCCCCTAAAGGTATCCAGAAGTTCAAAGGCCAGTATTTCCATAGCCGCCAATACAAGCACCCAGAGGGATTTGAAAGAAAACGCATTTTGGTGATTAGAATAGGAAACTCAGCCTCAGATACTGCAGTTGAGTTGAGTAAGAAGGCTGCTTAGGTAAGATGTTCCCTGATTACCTTGTACAGTGGAGGAGAGGAAAATCCCAGCCATGTAACTAAGCCTCCATTACTCATTAATTGGTTGATTTGTTGTTTGGTTGCCCAGTGTGGTATCATAGAAAATCTGGAAATAAGAAGCCAGAGTTTATCTCCCACCTTTGCCACTAATCAGCCTTGTAACCTAGAGGGCGTCATTTTACTTCTGTGGGCTATGGTTCCCTCACTTAAGTTTGGACCAGATGACTTTCAGCACAGGAGGCCTTGTTTCTACCCAGGGGGCTTTATGAGTTGACCTGTTCATCTTTGGGGGAGTGCCTTTTAGAAATTTAGTGCATATTTGAATTCTATTTGAAATGTAAATAATCCTTAGCTTCCAAGAATCATTAAAAGAAAGATTAAACAGACAGTAAGACTCCTGACCATAATCACAGATATTTAGGTGCTCCCTGAGGGCTTCCAACCACTGTTATCTTTGCACCTGCTCAGGAATGACACAGCTTAGCTTCCAGAGTCAAACATTACAAGGTACAGATAATGCTGACAGAGGTGGTTGGGAATGGCAGAAAATAAAACCCTTTTAGAAGGACAGAGCTAGGCAAAGATGGAAAAATAGCTAAGGTTCCTCTCCCCAAAGCATCCCCTCTCAACAGGGCCTGGACCCAGGGGCCCTATCACTCTGATGTAGCCCAGCATCTTCTGGCTACACAGGAGTTGCAGTAGCCATGTCTACAACCAGCAAAACTGTCCAGTCCTGAGACTCACACTGTCAGGGCTCAAGATGCCCAGTAGCAAATGTGATAAAAGAACATAGTGCCTCCCCAGCAGGTTGATGAAGGGGTTCCACTGGGACCTGTCAGAATTACCACCCTGGGGACGAGCAGGTCACTAACACCAGAAAGAGATTTACTAGACCCAGGAGGTCCTCACCTTTTTTGTGAAAAAAAAAAAACACTTTTCACTTTTCAAAGCTTTTAAGACCTCAGTGTGAGGTGGCTGGACCTAGAGTCTGTCATACAGAGTGAAAGAGAAAAACAAATACCATATGCTAACACATATATATAGAATCTAAAAAAAAAAAAAAATGGTTCTGAAGAACCTAGGGGCAGGGGACAGGAATAAAGATGCAGACGCAGAGAATGGACTTGAGGACACGGGGAGTGGGAAGGGTAAGCTGGGACAAAGTGAGAGAGTGGCATGGACATATATACACTACCAAACGTAAAACAGATAGCTAGTGGGAAGCAGCTGCATAGCACAGGGAGATCAGCTCAGTGCTTTGTGACCACCTAGAGGGGTGGGTTAGGGAGGGTGAGAGGGAGACACAAGAGGGAGAAGATACAGGGATATATGTATACGTATAGCTGATTCACTTTGTTATACAGCAGAAACTAACGCAACATTGTAAAGCAATTATACTCCAATAAAGATGTTTAAAAAAAAAAAAAAAAAAGACCTCAGTGTGAAGAACAAGTGAGGAGGCAGTAACTGTTAAGTCTTGGAGAAGAGCCAACTCAGGTAGGGAGGCAAAAGGTCCAGTCTCTTTCCTGTTGGGAATGCCTGCCAAGCTTGAGGAAGGGAGTATGATAAAAGGAGCTGACTTAGCTGTCAACCAAGGAAAGCTCCGTACTAGACCACTACATGTTACAGGTCAGTGATTTGGACTTAGAACAGATGATCCAAAGATATCAAATCTTAGATTGCAAGAGTCTATTTCCTTATATGGGCCTTGCCATGTAAAAGCCTGTCAGTCATGCCAGATTCAATATTAAGAAACCACCTTTGCTATATTTGTGTGCCTTTCACCTCATTAATCTTTAAATAGGATGTCTCTTCAATATTTTTTGGATTTATAACATAATTGATAATTATGATAAAATGTCTTACACAGAGTAATGCACTCTCAACCCTTCTGTGAGAAGAGATACATAGGAGCTATGTATGTAAGGGATAGAACCAGGTGCATCTGCAAAGCTTAAAATTATAGCCTAAACTCACCTTAGTCCTGAGTGTGCCCTGCTTCTGTTAAAGGAGGTTCATGTTCACAAGTATATGGCATGCTCTACCACAGTCCAAAAGCACCACTCAAAATACTATGGGATGGTGCTGAGTCATCCGCACACTTTCTCACCAAAAACCAGATCTCTGACCCTTGGCCTGAAGTATGCATCTCAGGGAAAGAAGCCTGATCCTAAATCCTGAGGCATATCACACTGTTGCAGCTAGTACAGCTAGCCAGATTAGACTCCCCGCTGTAAAGATGGTGACAGCAGAAAGAGAATGAATAAAATAGGCAGAGCTTCCAATGTGGAACATGGATTGATCCTAAGGAAGAAGGGCAGACAATAAGTAATGGAAAGAGACATTCATGGAAATATTTGAAGTATATTATCTAATACCTAACTAAAGTATTGCCAAGTCAACAAAAGGGAAACAGCAGGAGAAAATCAGGATATAAGGGTATTACCACCCACAGACCAACAATTCAACACCATTATACCACTTTATGTAAGTGCTACTTCACAAGCTAAGGAGTTGAGGCCCCAGCAAAACTTGTCTCCAAATTCTGGCTCACTCCAGATATGTGGCACTATATGAAACTCCTCTCCTCCAGGCTAACTTTACAAAATAATAATACCTAGCAGTACTTATCACTTGCCAGGCAATATTTTCAGTACTTTACATATATTATCTCATTTAATCTGCACAATAATTCTATGAAGCAGGTACTAATTTAAAGAGAGAGAGAAATGGAGGCACAGAGAGGTTGAAGTAACTCACCCAAGGCAACACAGCTTGTAAGTAGTGGGGCTGAGAGTCAAACCCAGGCAGTCTGGATCCAGAGTCCTAGATCTAGAATCCATGATCTTAAACTCCTAAGTGAATCAGTTTCCTTGTAAGTGAATCTTATGTGTTTATCAAGGACAGCCTTGTACAGCAGAACTCATAGAGTTCTGGCATGTAAAAGTACTGGCATATAAAATTTTAAGAAGCAAGTCAAATACACATTTGGTCAATGGGGGAGTAACAGTACACAAGGTAAAATATATATTTGAAAAGAGATATAAATGCACACCTTGAAAACTAGGGAAATATAAGTATACAAGGTAAAGAATACATCTGACATATACACACTACTATATATAAAATAGGTAATCAACAAGGAACTACTGCATAGCACAGGGAACTAACTCCACTCAATACTCTGTAATAACCTATATGGAAAAAGAATCTGAAAAAGAATAGATATATGTATATGTATAACTGATTACCTCCTATATTAACTTCCATGTAAAGTAATATCTATGAATAGTAAATGTTAGATTTTTAAACTATGAATTTTTAAAATAAATTCAAAGTTAAAAATATGGTAACTTAATCAAGATCTAGAAACTGATGGAAGGAATCATAACATATATGCTTTTAGAATTTATACAGCAGTTAATAAAATAATGCTACATTAAAAAAACAGTACATATGAGAGGGGATTCAGAAGTGCACTTGAAGAGAATGGAAATCACAGTATAAGTTCAGAATTTTTAACTTTCAAAATATATAACAATGTTCTTTCAAGTATGGGAAGAAGCTGATTTCCCTTGTTATTCCCTCTCTGGGGATATACAGATCCACATATTTGTGCCTATCTAGACATTAGGCTGTAATCATACATTTCCTAGGATTATAATTGTATACCTTCCCTATAAAAACAACTTGTGGTGGATGGAAAAGGTAAAAGGAGGGAAGAAGCATTGAACCACAACTTCAAACATGGCAAAAATTTGTGGGTTTTATGATTGGTTTAGCCCAAAGATTTTCTCATATTTCCATGAAGTTCTCAAGACTATGGTAGTCTTCCTCTATCAGCATAAGTACTACTGGTTCCCACTTGTATGATAAAGCTGCCCCAGAGCCGTGAAAACTAGAAGGTACTTCACTTTGAGGTAAATCATCTTTAAAGCAAAGCATTTCAGCAAATTCCGGGGCCATACATGTGATGTATTATCTACACAGTGGGTTCCTCCCAAAAGAGATGATTCCCTAGTTTAAACTGCATCGTTTTTTGCTCACCAGGTGTTTATCAGCACCAGACACTGTTCCTGGGTCATGGGCTGTATCTCTGAAGATGGCTATCCCTGGGACATGGTGTTCCACACCCGTTTTAGCTCCATGCTCCGAAATGTCCTGCCACGAAGAGTTGTAAAATGGGTGATGGAACAACAGATGAATCGGTGATTCAACCATGAAAATTATGGCCTTATGCCTCAAAACAAGTAGAGTTACTTTGCTTTTTTATGGTATACTCATTGGTAATCAAGGATGTCAGAGGGGTTTCTTTTTGCAAAGAGCTAAATTGCTAACATGGTAGTTCAAACTACAACCTAACAATATGGGTATCATGTAGCTCCTGGATTTTGAATTCCAAATTTGTTCTGTATGCCTTTTAAAAAGTAAATATTTAAGAAGATGATGTATAAATATTATGAGCTGCTCCAGAAAGTAGAACTAGTATCATGGGAAGGACTTCCTAATACCCAGAGCCGTCCAACATTGGAAAAGGCTTTTTTAAGAGATTGTGACCTTCCTTTCAGAGGGTGGGTGGGAAAACTGATCCAAATTCTACATCTGTTAATTCATACTTTGCTAACTCTGTACACCATAAGGGTTCTTCCTGTGGGTAGCTTTTGAGAACATACTCACTGCCTGTTAATCTGTTATACATCACTGATCTTATAAACACAAGCAAACAATATGGATGTTTATTTTTCTTTATTTGATAACAGGCTCCTTCCCTTAAAAAAAAAAAAAACAGAAGAGGTTTGCAATCTTTCAACAAATGCAACGTGGCTGCTATCTTCTGAGATCTGATACATGTACCATGTATCCTTATTTTTTTAACAAAATGGTTCTCAAATCTACAAAAAAGGAAATTCCAGAAATACAACCAGACTTTGCTCCACTATTCATGCTATCACATACATACAGAGACTCCACATATATTTGGGATCAAGAAATATCCCCAAACTTAATTCTATGCATTAATTTTCACACTAATCCCTTAATAAGTTTCAAAACTAATTGGAATTTAACAAAGTTTTCCTTACTTACTTATGATCAGATAGAAATTAAATGGAACATCAAGATAATTAAAGGTAGATAACATAAAACAACAGAAATATCAATGGGATAATAACAACTGGAATGCTCAGGAATTGACCATAGGCACTGGCATTTTGTCTAAGCCCTTAGGAATGCCTCCTTTTTTGAAATGTGTTTTGCCCACATCATCTACATGTTTTTCCTTATTTGTTGAGGGAAGAGATATGTGACATGAGAATAAAGTCAGAGAGTAAGGCTTGGGGTAGCCCAACTAGTCAAATTAGAAAGTTTTATGGATATTTGTGAAACCTCTTTATTCCCAGAGCCAAGCCCATAAAATATCAAGAGAGTTCAAAACCCCTCATTAAATACTCTTTCTGGGGCTTCCCTGGTGGCACAGTGGTTAAGAATCCGCCTGCTAATGCAAGGGGCACGGGTTCGAGCCCTGGCCCGGGAAGATCCCACATGCCGCGGAGCAACTAAGCCCATGCACCACAACTACTGAGCCTGAGCTCTAGAGCCTGCAAGCCACAACTACTGAGCCCACATGCCACAACTACTGAAGCCTGCACGCCTAGAGCCCGTGCTCTGCAACAAGAGAAGCCACAACAATGAGAAGCCCGCACACTGCAACGAAGAGAAGCCCCCGCTCACTGCAACTAGAGAAGGCCTGCGCACAGCAATGGACACCCAACACAGCCAAAAAAATAAAATAAAATAAAATAAATAAAAATTAAGAAAAAAAAAAAAGAAATACTCTTTCTGATTGTTTTCTTCTGCATGTTTCAGATACCTTATGAAAGAGCCAATTCTAAGTGATGATCTTCCAAGTCATATACTCTATGGAGCCATCAAGGTGAAATCAAGAGTGAAAGAGCTCACAGAAACTTCTGCCATCTTTGAGGATGGAACAGTGGAGGAGGACATTGATGTCATTTTCTTTGCAACAGGATATACTTTCCCTTTTCCCTTCCTTGAAGATCCACTTGTTAAAGTAGAGAATAATATGGTCTTGCTGTACAAATACATGTTCCCTCCTCACCTGGAGAAGTCAACCCTTGCATGCATTGGTCTTATCCAGCCTCTAGGTTCCACTTTCCCAACTGTTGAACTTCAAGCTCGTTGGGTAACAAGAGTTTTCAAAGGTAAGTGAGTGGGCAAGTGAGTGGCTGAGTGTTTCACACCTGGTGGATTTTGCTAAATAACAAGTTTAGAAAAGGAGGTTGCCAACAAGAAGGTTGCCAACCTTGGCTGCTCTCACAAAACTGACATCCTAAAAAGTTAGCAGAGAATTCACAAAATAACCAATACTGGGATACGATAATAATAAATATCTGCAATCACTCCTTTAAAATATTAGAAAATTCAGAGAATTTCAGTTGGCATAATGTTAAGTAAATATTATTTCTTCTTGGACTAATGAGAGAACAGAAGGAAGGAAGACATCTATGACTCCTAGTTTTACCTATAATATGTTTATAAATTCCTCAGAATATGTGCAAATCAAGAGACCTAGGGCCTACTCCATACTTAACTCCAAATTAACTCTTAATACCTAAGCAGCTTAACCTCACAGATCCCTACAAAGCTATAAAATTATTAAAATATTTCTCTCTGAGCATTGTGTAGCACTTTGTACTTCTCAGAAGGCTGTTACTATCTCCCTGATCCAGGGCTCAATTCAGCTCAACAAAATCTTATTGAATACTTAGCCCTGTGCTGGAACTTGGTAGGATACAGAGAAATTTAAATGGATCATTTTAAGATAACAAGACATGTGCTTTGTCAGAGGACTGCATGGAGTGTCTGGAAAAAAGAGAAAGGGTGCTTAGCGACAGCAGAGTTTGGATAAAGGAAGGGCATGTGGTCAAGGAAAACTCCCTAGATAACTGGGTTTCCCAGGTGCAGAAAAGGGAATCAGAGCACAGAGGTGTGATGCAGATGAGGAATTATTACAAGATACTTGACATTCCTAGAACATAAGGTGTGAGGCATAGAGGGGTGAGAGATTATTCTTAGAGAGGAAGGGACCAAGACACAGGAACTTTTTAAGACATGCTAAGGAGCTTGAATATAAAATGTATATCAGCTCTTCCCAAATTTAGCTACACATAAAAACCATCTGATGGACTCTTAGGGACCCTGATTAAGTCTGGCCTGAGGACCTAGTGTCTCCATTTAAGAGAGCTCTTCTGCCAGAAGACCCAATGAAAGGTTAAGCAAGGACCAGACATTATCAGATTTTCACTTTTGATAGATTATTTCAACATTAGTGTGAAAGACAGATTTGAAAGGCGAAAGTATTATAGAGTCTCAGAGACCAGTGAGAAGGCTACTGTAATCGTCTATACTAAAATGTGATACAACCTCAGCCAGGCAAAGAGACAAAGTGGAGAAGAGAGCTAGTTAAGAATCAAACCAGCGGGACGTAATGCTTGGCTCCATGTAGAAAAATTCGAGGAAAAGAGCAGAATCAAGGGTGACTTGATCAAGGCAGACCTCAGGTGGTGGAAACTGGGTGGGGAGCAGTGCTGGGGCTAGAGGGAGCGTGTGGAAGAGGATGCAAGTCTG
Source organism: Lipotes vexillifer (assembly GCF_000442215.2). Taxonomy (NCBI): domain Eukaryota; kingdom Metazoa; phylum Chordata; class Mammalia; order Artiodactyla; family Lipotidae; genus Lipotes; species Lipotes vexillifer. The sequence goes on from NW_006785816.1 coordinate 4,931,430, forward strand.
AGCAGTAGGACTTCAGTGATGAGCTCAGTTTTGGACTCATTGAATCTGAGATGTCTGATAACTAGCCATATCCAGGGAAGCTGACCATTCTTCAGCATGTCTGAAGTTCCAGGGACACCTGTGACAGGGGACAGAATCACAAGCACACAGTGATAACTGACATCAATCTTTCCCTCTCCCCACTGCCCTACCTCAGTTTGTGCCACCCCTTCCCTCACCTGGTTTGCTTCAACAGCCTCTTAACTTGTCTTGCTGCCTTTAAACTGACCTGCCGGGAGCCCATTTCCCCAAATTCAGCACCTCAAAGAATCTTTCCAAAAGGCGAATCTGATCTTGTCCCCCACGGCTTCCAACCACTTTCAGAATGGAGCTCAAGCCACCTGGCATGGCTTCCCAACTTCTCAGGCTCACCTTCCCTCTCCACCTTCTTCTCTAACCCCCCACTCCCACCTCAGAGTCCACGCTGTAGCCTTGTGATCCCTGGGCAACATTACATAGAACTCAATGCGAGTGGTGCACCCTGGAGTTCAACAACACAGCAGCGCTGACCGGTATCTCATGGGTAAATGGCCAAAATTTAATTGTAGGAATCAGCTGATTGTAGGAATCAATCATCCAGATAAAGCAATGAAATTGAATCAAACCCACTACTCAACCAACCTTTTATTTTCTAGGCTTGTGTACCTTGCCCACGGAGAGAACTATGATGGCAGACATTATCAAGAGGAATAAAAAAAGAATTGACTTGTAAGAATTTTTTTTAATTCTTTACATAGAACAGTGTTTCTCCAAGTATAGTGACCTAACTACTCACAAGAACCACCTAGCTGCTTCTGAAAAGCAAATTCTTATACATACTACTTTAAGATCCAACTACTTAAAAATAGTAATTTCACCAAACAAGAACATTTATCCTTGACCTAAATTTATTTGTTTTATATGTTGCCCATGTTAGATTCTGTATCTTCTCACACTCTGTGGTAAAGAGGAAGTGGGATGGGGGCAGTGGTGGTGACAGTAGACTAGGTATCTCTGGAAAGTTAGCTGGAGGAACTCCCATCAAAGCAAATTAGAAAGGAGTTGATGTGAAGTGAAGGTCAAGGATTTACATTTTGTGATGAAGTGGAATGGAGTTCAATAGAGATCAAGTACATTGGAAAGTAGACTTGGGGGCCTTATATCATGTGTAGAGGTTATCTCACATTCAAATTCTAATTCATCTACTATATGCCAGTCAGAGTGCAAGGTACTTTAATAATTTAACAGGCAAATATTGTGTCTCTTCTGGGCAAAACACTGAGCTATGCTTTCATCTGTGTTATCCTGTGAATCTCTGCAGCAATCCTGACTAGTTTTACTTGCCAGGAGACTTGGAGAGTTATTCAAAACTCATTTATTCATTCATTCATTACTTCATTCTTTCAATAGCTAATGAATACCTAATGTTCTCATATATAACTTAGAACATTTTGTGAATCTGTCCTTTATTCTTTCTTCATTAAGGTTTGGAGAGAGCAACAACCAGATACTGCAGACCAGTTACATCGACTACTTGGACGAGCTCGCCTTAGAGATAGGTGCAAAGCCAGACCTCCTCTCTCTCTTGCTAAAAGAGCCTAAACTGGCTGTGAAACTTTATTTTGGGCCCTGCAACTCCTATCAGTATCGCCTGGTTGGACCTGGGCAATGGAATGGAACCAGGAGTGCCATCTTCACCCAGAAACAAAGGATATTGAAGCCTTTAAAGACACGGGCTCTAAAAACTTCATCTAATTTCCCAGTTTCCTTCCTGTTGAAAATCCTGGGGCTTCTTGCTGTTGTGGTGGCCTTTTTTTTCCAACTTCAGTGGTTCTAATATGTCAGCATGCTTTTGGCTTTCATGTCAGTCAGTACCTCTTAAAGAGAAAAAAAAAAAGACTAAGAGAAAAAATATTAAATCTAAGGTCTAAATTTTAGAGTTGAGAAAAACAGAGTGAGAGAGGTAACTGTGGAGAGTTAGCAGACTTAGGTCTATGTGTAAAACTGAAATTGTGCCATGAAATTTCTTTGTCATTTCTACCCTTCCCTCAAGTTCACTAGACTCTCAAAAAAAGACAATAAAATAACACTGGCTAAACAGTGCTGCCAAACCCTTGGTAAAGGAGAGTCATGTGGAAAAATAGTAGAATGACAAAGAGCGAAAAGCACCCATGGTTTAAACCACTGGAAAATTTTAAGTGTGGGAAAATATTTAAATTCCTGTGTGTTGTTTCTGATAGTCTTCTTATCCAGACTCTATTTGGTAACAAAGTTCTCAGATGTTAGGTCATGCGCCATTTGCTTCATGCGAATCATTCAAAAATACTGGAGAAAAAAATGAGAGGATAGGCTTAGAACATGGCAATGCTCAGACAGACTTTTAGGGCCTCACATCGAAAGCTGAGCAAGTAGCCACATTTCTTATATTTGTCTTATATTTTGACAGAAACACTGCTGTAAAAATAAAAATAAACATGCCATAAGAGATAGACATATATATTTATAATATATAGAGAGAGTACTTATCATAGACCAGACAATTTGCACATTACATGTATTATTTCATTTAATTCTCATGACAATTCTGTGAGATGGGTGCAGCTCTTATACCCATTTTACAGATGATGAAACTGAGACTCAGAGAGTTAGGTAACATGCCCAGGACCAGACAGCTGATCTTGCAATGGAGCTGGAATTGGAGCTCAGGTTTGCTTGACTTTAGAAATTAAGACTTGCCCCATAATATACATTTTTACAAAAACCTCCATTATTAATCAAGTACTTAATAACAGTTTATTTATGACCACATATATGTTACTTTTGGAGGACCTTTACATAGAATACAGCACTCTCCTTACAAATAAGATCTGATTAGTTTTATTTATAATATTTGGGTTATATTTCAGCTAGATCTAAAATTCGTTTGAAGGAATCTACAATTAAAACACCTATATAATAGCATTTAAGATAATCATTGACATTTTCAAAAAACAAGTGTCGAGGAAGAAAAGTATATCTCCCAAGTAGATGAAAAGTATTGTAATGACTGGACCTTGTATTTAGCTCTAACCATACAAATAACCAAGGCAAAAAGCAAAACAATATTTAATCTTGGTCATCTGATAAAAGAAAGCATGCTGGCTTGTTAGGAGAGACAAACATTTGCTTAAAATTGAACTTTAAAAATGTCACAAGCAATTCAATGTCAACAGACATTGAGCAACATAATAAACATCTGGTTATAAAGCAATCGCTACAGCCATTCTTTGCACAAATTGTGCTTTGGGAGATTAAACTATGCCATAAGCCCAGAACAAGACCTTCAAAGAGAGGGAAAATCTCAGAGACTCAAGATTTAGACAAATTTCTCCTCTTATTCCTCCAAAGCCTTTGTGGTCATCACTCTTCACATTGGCCTGGATTTCTCTCTCAAGTGCCTAGAACAATGTGATGGCAATCCCTATCAGTGGAAATTCTTTAAAGGCCATTTAAATGACACAAGCATTTAAATACAAGATTTTTTTTTCATTGCTCCTATAAGCAGATTCCTTTGAAAAAAATTGCAGAGGGTATATATACTTAGTTATTGGTTAAAAACTGATTACTTTTCTAATTATTAAAGATTATTTGCAAGCCATTATTAATAATAATAATAGAATTTATCAAGACTTTATAGCAAAAGTAGGCAAACTACTGCCTATAGGTCAAAACCAGCCCACTACCTATATCTGTAAGTAGTTTGACTGGAACACATCCACACCTATTCTTTCATTGTCTGTAGCTGCTTTCAAGCTACAATGGCAGCACTGAGTAGTTGCAAAAGAAACAGTATGACTCAACAAAGCCTAAAATTTTTACTATCTGGTCCTTGACAGAAAGTTTGCCAATCCCTGCTTTGTAATGTGCAAAGCATTGTCCTAGTTGTTTTTTCATAACTCATTCATCATTACCACTACCTGGTGAAATAACTATGGTTGTTATCCTATTTCTACGGTGGAAGATTGAGAATCAATTGTCAGGTTGAGGCTGAATCAGTGGGGAAAAAACTAGCACCATTAGGGCAAAATTGTTACTAAATTTATATCCTTGAAAAGTTTTAGAAAGGAGATGATCCCTTGAAATCATTCCAAGTATTCTGATATCTTTTTAAAACATAAATAGTTCATTTCCAGAGCCTGAGATTGACTAAGGAAAACTCATTCAAGTCTATTCCTTTGCCTCCATACATCCTGAAACATGAAACTATCCTAGACTAACCACCTAGGATAGCTTGTTCCAAACTGTGATCCACAGAGATATTCTCTCCATCAGAATATCTCAGGGAGTTCACAGAAGTGCAGAGTCCTGAATAAGATGTAATGATAATTCAGACCTGCCGAATCAGAACCTCTGCTGGAATCTATAGTCTTGATAAGTTCCCTGGAGGATTCTTGTGCACATTAATTTTAGGAACCATTGGTTTGAGGCTTCTGAAAAAAAACAAAAAACAAACAAAAAAAAACGCTGCTTTCAGAGATTAGTCCATCACTTTTTCCACACCTCAGGGCCAAATTCCTTCTTAGGTTCAGCCTTAGTGTTTCTTGATGTGCAATGTTTGTTCTTCTCCTGTAAAGGCTCTTAGCTAGCTACCATCTTCTTGCAAAATTTCCCCCTGTGATGGTTCCCTTTCACTAAATTTTACTTTATTTTATTTTTTTATTTTTTTTGCTGTACGGGGGCCTCTCACTGTTGTGGCCTCTCCCATTGTGGAGCACAGGCTCCGGAAGCGCAGGCCCAGCGGCCATGGCTCACGGGCCCAGCCGCTCCGCGGCATGTGGGATCTTCCCGGACCGGGGCACCAACCCATGTCCCCTGCATCATCGGCAGGCGGACTCCCAACCACTGCGCCACCAGGGAAGCCCCTAAATTTTATTTTAACTATCCTTTTCTAGATGATAGCTCCTTGATTTTCTATTCCCAAAGCCAAATGTTTCACATTTGTTCTTTGCAGAGAGATAAAGATTTTTTTTAAATCAAACTCTTGGACCATGATATGTAACAAAATTTCAAGTAATAAAGATTTTAAAAGCTTAACTGAGGTAGAATCCAGCATTCACATTATAATGAGGATGGCAAAGGAAGATTTTTCCTTATAACTAGTCTTTCATCCTGGAAGATGTTGCTACTGACCTGCAACCCCCAGTATAGAGCGTTTGGCTATTTCCTGGGAGGGAGAACGTGTTTACACAGAACATACCTCACTTTCTTGTCCAATCTGCCTTATGACCAGATCATGGATCAAAGAGGCTAAAACAAAGGCTCCTGAGATTAGATTCTACTTAATTCAGGTTGGATGCCAGAATGAGATTAAACATGCAAGGGTTTTATTAAGGAAAATAACTGTATGAGGGAAAAGAGGGAGAGTGCCGGAAAAGGCTGAAACAGCTATCAAACTACAGTGCAAGTCTGACCCTGAGTGAAGGAGAGAGGGAAGAAGGGTGGATAGAAACATAGAAACATTATAGACTGTTGTGCAGCCTAAAGAAGATTCGGCAGAGCCACTGGGGAGTCCTCAAGCCGTCAGAGAAGCCCTAACTCTCCTGTGAATGATCTGCTTCAGTCTCTCTGCCATGTCATCACTCACTGAAAGCAGCTCATGGGAAAAGGGGCCTGAGCACAAGCATAGCAATGCATCTCAAGTACAGCAGCTAAGACCCTTGGTTAATTACACCCCCTATAGTTAGAGATCCATAAAGCACATTCTCAAGGTTACCAGAGGCTCATAACATCATTTTTATATTCTTTAATTAATTGAATCATAGTTTTTAAATTAGTTTACCTAGTTGGTCATCAGTTGCTTCCATAACCATCTCTTCCACGTGCCCTCACCTTGCTCCAAAACTTCCAGTCCCTAGAAGCCAGACTTGAAGGCGTTTATGACAGCACCAACAAAGAGGAGCTACGGAATCCTTTCCTGCTGCCACTTGACTCCTTTTCTCAAGAACCTTCAGTGGCTTCCCATCACTTCCTTTGTCGTTCAAGATCCTCCACACTGGCTGTAACCTACCTTCCCAGCCTTCCTCCCACTGTGATGCCCTCACACCTGCTCTCCAGCACACTCCACACTGCCTCGCTAGCTGCCCTTACTTCATGCTATCTGCTCTTGCTTTCCCAGCCTCTCATAGTTAAGATCCCATCCTTCCTGCAATGCTAGGTCAAATACTATTCTCCATCAAGCTTTCCTCAGTCCCTCCAGCAAAATACATCTCCTTCACCTCTGTATTACCAAACCACTTTGTTTTAATCCTGCAATAGTGTTTACACTCTTGCCTTCTATTAGGTTACTTTTGTAGTCCCTAAAGAAGTCACCTCCGCTTTCTGGGATTTAGTTTTCTCATCTGAGCATAAAAGAGGGGGTCAGATAATCACTAATGCCCATCAGATATAATATTCTATGACTTTATCATAATTCCTTAACTGTCAACTTCTTAATAGTGGTTAAATAGGATGTCTTTTGTATCATGTTCACTGGCACTAATGGCAAAGGTGACAATTTTGTGCCTAGGAGCCACAAAATCCAGCTCCCAGAAAATACAGAGATTAGGATAATTTGGCACTCTTCAGAGTGAAGCAATAATAGGAATTTTACTTTGGAACCAAAAGATCACTGCAAGTCACTGGGTCATTTTAGGGGTGGGAGAGACTAAAGAGAATGCTCTCAGATAAGAAAACAGAGGTTCAAAGAAGTCGGGTTATCATCCAGGGCCACATGGCTAGTCATGTCTCCTGAATACCACCAGCTGGTATTGCTTCCACTATCAGTTCAAACAAACTGCAGTAGGATTGGCTGCTTTACCTGGTGGATGAGAAGTATCTAAAACTTGTATTTTTACACCTAGATGTCCATCTACATCTGCTACATATTCTGGGAGAGGAATTTCAATTATAACCATTAAACAGAGTTTTATTGTTAGACATTCCTATACTTTGGGCTACTGGCCAGTAGAAAGTAACTGATTCTCTAAGATCATCAATATCTCTTAATGTTGAACTATTTCAAGTCTAGCAACCTAAGGAAACTGGATAAAATAGTAAAAAGTCATCATTTACTGAACATCTATTATGTTCAAGATATTATAAAGAATTTGATTTTATTTCATCATATTTAATCCTCATAACCCACTTTATGCATCAGGAAATTGAGACAGAGTGGTAAAATGGCTTTCCCAAGTTATGTGGCTTATAAGTAAGCCCAGCTGGGTTTTACTGCCAGAACTGTCTGACTCTGCAGCCTGTGCTAAATGATGATGTGCAGGATGATGAATCAATTTTTTTAAAAATCATTTATTATTTCTTCATTTTCCAATGTCTGTCTTATATCCAAGGTAAAATATGTTAATCAATTTTATTCCCTCTCTACACACCAAAAATGGAGCTAATCACCAGGAGAACTAAGAAGGTGATGAAATACAAGTTGTCAAAGAAGGTTCAAAAATGGTTTTAATATGTTTGTGTCTAATACAATAATAAAAAATTGTATGAATGACTACATTACTAAATACATTAATTTAGGTATTAAGGTATCTAAATAAGAATGGGAACCACATTTGTTTGAAAAAAATATTCTCACAAGTGCCGGGGGGAAAAAAAGAGAGACTTGAGTTTTGGGCAGAATAGGGTTCTTCAGGAGAAAAGAAAGGTTCAAGTTATTTAAAAGAGGATGGAAGGAAAGAAAATAAGAACAAAAACAAAGAATAGAGCCAGCAGAATAGCAGAATGCTGGGTAGGGTGCAATGCAAACTCTCCTTGTGATTCCTCAACTATTCAGTAAAGTTACTAAACACAGAAAATACTGAGTTGAAGGTGGACATTTTGTGGAATAGAGAAGGAGCCAAGCCCTGCACTTATATTGCTTTGAGACAAAACAAGAGCACAGAGGCCAATGAAGATATAGAGAAGACCATGCTATTCCTAGGAATACCAAGATGAGCAAGAAAAAACAGATGCAAACTTTTAAGATTTAGATTGAGTTCTGTAGTATTTACAAAGCACTTCCACAATTATTATCTCACCTAATCCTCACCACAACCTCGTGTTTTAGGCAAAACAAGGATGATTATCCTACTCTGCAGAGACAAATACTAAGGAAACCTGACTTCTTGTCAGTGTTCTTCCTGCTTCACCCCACCACTGCTCTTCTAGATATGTCACCATGCAAGTATTTCCCATTAATTACAAACTCCTTAGGCAGTTACAAAATAGCACCTTAGGGCTTCCCTGGTGATGCAGTGGTTGAGAGTCCGCCTGCCGATGCAGGGGACACGGGTTCGTGCCCCGGTCCGGGAAGATCCCACGTGCCGCGGAGCGGCTGGGCCCATGAGCCATGGCCGCTGGGCCTGCGTGTCCGGAGCCTGTGCTCCGCAACGGGAGAGGCCACAACAGTGAGAGGCCCGCGTACCGAAAAAAAAAAAAAAAGGCACCTTAAGTAATATGACAGTTTCTAACTCACTGTTGCAGATTTTCCCACAAAATTCTCATCAAGCTACAAAGACATTTAAGGGAACTTAAAGGCGCTGCTAGTTGCTCTAGTCCTTAGATGGTAGAGGTTTGAGTCACTGATTCACCACTGTTGACAGAGAAAAGACCCATTTCAAGCAAAATAATTGGCCTTAAGTAGGCGTGGTACTATTTCTACCTCTCCTTTCAGTGCTACTATTCTGCAGGTGTATTCTCACAGAAAGAAAAAGAACAACCTCAACATGCAAGGGACTTAGGGAATTAACCCACTTTAGAAGATGTATATTTAAAAAACAAAATCTATTGAGAACGGCATAGGGAGCTTCTTGATGCTTTGGTGGGGGGGCGGTGTTGAAGGGTAAGGAGTTGTGGTTGTTTTAACTTTTTTTAGAGGGAGAAAGAAAATGATTGCACTGGGTAGTTCCAGTTTACAACTGTGACTAAAACGAAGTAAATTCTATGCTCTCTTTCAACTTTAAGATTCTATGGCTCTAAATATGAATCAGAGCAGGGGAAGAAAGGAAGGGAGGTAAGACTTCAGAAGATGATTTAAAGGGACTTCCCTGGTGGCACAGTGGTTAAGAATCCACCTGCCAATGCACGGGACACAGGTTCGAGCCCTGGTCAGGGAAGATCCCACACGCCGCGGAGCAACTAAGCCCATGCGCCACAACTACTGAGCCTGCGCTCTAGACCCTGAAAGCCACAGCTACTGAAGTCCATATGCCTAGAGCTCGTGCTCCGCAACAAGAGAAGCCACCGCAATGAGAAGCCTGCACACTACAACAGAGTAGCCCCTGCTCACCACAACTAGTGAAAGCCCGTGTGCAGCAATGAAGACCCAATGCAGCCCAACATAAATAATAAATAAATTTATTTTTTAAAAAAGGAACTCAACCCAGTAAAATTTAAAAAATAAATAAAAATAAACAATTTCATTTAAAAAAAAAAAGATGATTTAGAAATACAATGAAGAAACCACATGCCGCGGAATGGCTGGGCCCGTGAGCCATGGCCGCTGAGCCTGTGCGTCCAGAGCCTGTGCTCCACAATGGGAGAGGCCACAACAGTGAGAGGCCCGCGTACCGCAAAACAAACAAACAAACAAACAAAAAACAAACAAAAAAACAAAAAAACACTTGAACTAATAGTAGTCTTGAAGGCTTAGTTTCTGGGTAAAAATTAAGCTTTGAAACCATCCAAATACTATCATCTTCATAGCTACAGGAAGGCAGCTGAGCTCAACAGAACAAACAATGCTGTCTCTGTGCCAAGTCTTTAATAAACCAGAAATAAGGCAAAGGGTGAGCCTAATGAGCAAGCAACAGACACAGTGATACAGAAGGCCCTCTGCATGTAGGGCCAAAGGGTGTAGTGATACTATGTCAAAATTCAGGAAAAAAAAAAAAAAAAGATTTATCCTTCCAGAACCTTTCCCCTGCTTGGGTCTTACCAATCTGTCTTGGAGTTTACTCTGCACCTGTGGGAGTCATTTCAGTATTATGAATCAATAATCAAGACAGCTTATCTGTTCTGGCAATGGCATTACCATCATCATCGTCATCACCATCACCATCATCGCCATCGCAGACACCTGCAGAGTGTGTACTATGTACAAGACGCTCTACGTAGATTATCTCATCTAGTCCCTACCACAATCATCTGAGGCAAGTATTCTTATGCTTATCTTAAATTGAGGAAATTAAAGCTTAAAAAAGTTACATAATTTTCCCAAGATTAAAAGTAACTGGTGAAAACATTACTTAAACCCAGGTCTTGTGACTCCAAAGGCTATGCTCCTCCCATATATTTGTCATATTTCCCAAGTGCCTGGGCAATCATACTGTGCTCAGGAAGGCTTTAAAAATTGGGAGATTGGGATTGACATATACATGCTACTATATGTAAAATAGATAACTAATGGGGATCTACTGTATAGTACAAGGAACTCTACTGAATACTCTGTAATGACCTATATGGGAAAAGAATCTTAAAAGGAGTTGATATATGTATATGTATAACTGATTCACTTTGCTGTACAGCAGAAACTAACACAACATTGTAAATCAACTATACTCCAATAAAAATTAATTTTAAAAAACAATAAGAATAAAAATAAACAGAAAAAATTGAATTTAATAATGTAGGTGATGTATGATTTTAAAATAATAATGATTGTCTCTAAATGAGAAATGGATCAAAACACTTAAAAGTGAATCTTTGGTGTAGCAGTTGTTGTCATGATTGCTTTATTTTATTTATTCCCTCCCCTTTGAAGAATGAAATCTATGAATAATGAAGATGCTGCTGTGACTCCTTAAAATAATTTGTTTTGCAGGGAGAGTAAGTCTAAAGTACATATCACCAGTGTTTCTCTTAGCATGTCACTGTTGCAATTAATCAAGTTAAAATATAAACAATGGCTAACCTTAGGTTCCAAATTCTGCATAACATTCCTTATCTCCTAGACAGGGTTCATCTGGTATACTGGGGAATCCTAGGCCAACACTGGCTCAGGATTATCCATTTAGATATCTGCAAGCTCGAGTCCTAACTGTGGCCAGGACTTGGCACCAGGAATTTCAAGTACATAAAGTAAATAACAAGATATAATCTCTGATTCCTTTGGATTAGGGAGGTGGGGGCCAGATTTTTCCTGTTTTGTTATTATGCTTCAGGACAGAATCACCTCACCAGAGCGCCACTCTCTTAGTCTGTGGAGGAGCCATAAAGCCACTCCCTGCCCCAAAGTACAAAGAGAGCAGTAAATCCTTGAGTACTTGTAACGGGACAGTAAAGTCAGATATTATCAAGTCTTCTGTGTACACTGGTAAGTACACTGCTGGTCAGACTACTAAGTGGTTTATCAAAAGGGAAAACTTGGATTCCTAATGCAAAGGGAAATCAGTCATTTTTCTTAAGTGCTTCCACTAATAGCTTCTGGCATGGTGTCTGACAATGCTTTGGGGGTTTGTCTACCAAATGTTGGCATTTGACACAAGCTGGGAGAGAGAGGCAATCCACACTTTCAGATCTGACTACTTTGTGTTGGCATGTTGTTTTCTTTCCTGTTGTTAAAAGTGCTCCATTCTACACATTATGACAAAATTTCTTGATTCTCGTACTGTTGTCTGTTCTTTTTGCTAATTCCGCTCACAGCTGAATTCACAAGATTATAAACTTTAAGGGTTTCAAAAATCTCTTGTAGATATCCAGTTGAATGCCATCTGATTTACAGATGGAGAAACTAAGTCTGTCCTTTGTTATTTCCTAGTTTCCCCTCCAGCCTAGGGAATATCTATGGCCTTGTAACTGGTACTGTGAATTCAGAGCCGGGCAGAATTTTTCTTATCAGGTGGTGTGTTTAGGAATAGGCTTGAGGAGGTGGGGAACGGCTGCTGGAGGATTGAAATCCCAGAGCGTGGCCCTGCTCTAACCCGAGTTTCTTACCAGTTTGCGCTCGTTTGTTCCCAAGGGCTAAGTGGGCACCCTCATTCACCCCTAACTGCATTCAACTAAATCTACTATCTCTGATCACTCCTGAAATGCACAGCCCACTTCAGGATATTGTATCATTGTGCAGTCCATGCCAGTATCCGTGTGCTAAGAAAGTGTGGGGGTGGGGTGGGGGGAGAGACAGAGAAAGGGAGACACAGAGAACATAGGACAGAGAGACAGAGGGAGAAAGAAAAAGGAAGAGAGAGAGAGGGGTGGGTAATGTACAAATAAAGGACTGGGTACAAGCCTGACAGCACATCAGTGAAGATGGTTTCCTTTGAAATACATAGATGAGTCACACTAGAAACATTCAGGAAGCACTGGTTAATCGATACACTGCTGTACTAGATATAGGATAATTTGCATTTCCTGACACCAATAGATAAGGTGTCCTGATCAATTAAAAATATACTCAGAAGCAAAGGCTATAACCCAGAGGTTCCCAAACTTCCCAGGTTCAAGGGAATCTTTAGAGTGTAAGTAATTTTTTCTCGGGGCCTCCAAGCTGTAGTTCCTCTTATTAAGTAGTCAGGTCCAAACAACTTACGTATTTCTGTTCTCTGTATTTGTATTTTTGTTCTTTTTCAAATAACCTTGTAGTTGTTTGAAAAAATAATACACAAATTGAAAGGAAAATAGTATTTTTATTTCATTCTTGAATAACCACAATTACTTAATAATGAGGTGTATATGCCTGCTACGCACTGTACTGCTCAACTCTTGGAATCAGATCACACATCGTCCCTTCATTTCCTGTTCTACCTCAACCAATTTTTGTGCACTACTCGCTTTTTAACATTGAAATGGTCAAAAACCCAGCTTTGCAAACATGTAGCATCATCAAATAGAACACATCCTTATCTGATATAAAAAATTGTGAACTACATCCAGCTAATATTTTGTTTGGTGTTCAACAGACATGGAGTATTACTGTGCTTTCCTCAAATTTTTAAAATAACTCAGTTCCTCTACACGCAATTTTGGGAATGACAGCCCTAGCCTCATGTTCTAACCCCCTATATTATCCTAATAAACCAAACTGGGCACTCAATCTGACTTCAGTACAGTATATATTTGCATCTTACTTCTTTGAAGTGGAGGCAGCAATATAAAATGCCCAGGAAAAGAACAGTAGTTTGTAACCCCATGGTTAAAAATCGGTAACTTTGATGCAACTGACAGTGATTTCTCAACTCATTTAGTAATTTTGTGTTGCTTAAGTTATTTTGCTTGATGTATTTTATAAACTCACTTTCATCCAGTGACACTTTACCAATTTAGTCATATTTTTTATTTTTATTACTTATTTCTTTCATATTTAGTCAGCTTTGAGGAGGCTTTCTTCATTGAAATAATGATGATGATGGTGATGATGATGATGCTACACTGCTTTTAAAACCTCCAACAAAGGAATGGCCAAATTTTTTTTGGATATTCACATAAGGAGCAACAGCATTTTTAATATTAGTTTTGCATTAGCATGTGAAATAGCACTCCAATAATCAGTGGCATTAGTGTACTTTTCACCCTAATAAAAGTTCCTACTATGTTTTCAATCACTCTGTCTAAAGTACAGCAGTCACTGACTGGAAATGATTTTTAGTTAAAGGAAATAATAAAAGCAGACAATTTTAATTTTTTAATCATTTTGGTTTCATATAGTTATCAATACTTGAATGAGTGATTGGAAGCATTAATTTTTATCAGCATTGAAGGCAGTATTTGAGTGTATATGTGATCATGTATTCTAATGTTTGCTTTTCCAAACATGGGAACAATTCAAATGAGACTATGCTGACACACCAAATAGATCTGAAGCAAAAACTTAAAGACATAAAGAAAAAGTCCTTAAGCATGACTTTGAAATGTATTTTTCTCCTTTTTTCTTTTTCTCTCTTT
>NW_006785816.1:4945371-4989053 GCF_000442215.2 Lipotes vexillifer
TTTCCCTACTCATTTCCTTGACTTGCTAGAAGACAACCTTTAGCTATACATGTCTAGTTGCCCCGATGACTCTGAGTCCAAATAAATAAACCCAAAATTGTCAAGGCAGATATAGCCACAAAAATATCAGATTAAAGAAAAATCTCACGAAGATGTAAAAATAACATAGCAACATCTATTTGGAGATGAGAATGTCCCAAGCACTGTGTTAAATGCTTTTTATACATTAGTTGATTCTTACAACAGGTTCTACTTCTAGCTTCATTTTAGAGAGAAGGAAACTGACACACAGAAACAAATTACTTGTGTAACATCATACTTCTGGCAATTAGTCAACACTGAACTTCAAACTCAGGTCTCTGACTTGCAGCCACCCCACTGTCTCATGAAAAGCCTCAGGGATGTTTACTTCTCAGAGAAGGCTGGCTGCATCTGGCCCACACTGAGTAACAGTGGTGACCTGGGGAGAGAATTTCTATTTGTTGTACATTTGACAGAAAGTAATTTTGAGGAAGGACTCTCTGACCCAGCATATTAGCTCCCAGAAGATATTTGCTCAATTATTTTTTTTAATTAAAAAGACATAAGATGATTAATTAATTCATTTTACCTAACAGGAAATCAATCCTCTGCCAAATATTTATGCAATTGCTAGTATAGTCCAAGCATGAAGCTAGAAGCTATGAGAAAATGAGAGACAAGTCAAAGAAAATGACCTATTGTGGGGAAACATGTAGGTCATACGATCCAGTGAATCAACACTGTAATGCAGTCCCCTCATGTGGGGAACATGCTATTTTCTGTAGGAGGCAAAAGAATAGCAAGCCCTCTGTGGAGTCAAGCTGTCATGATGCCTCTATGGACCATCTCTGGCCCTTATAAAGGGCCCTCTCAGTTTCCTCCCTTTCCAGTGCACTTCTACCACTCCTCTGCCCACTGGAGTTCTTTTCATCCTTCAAAACCTGGAGCAAAGGACTTCCCTGGTGGTGCAGTGGTTAAGAAACTGCCTGGCCAGAACACTCTATGACATAAATCAGAGCAAGATCCTTTTTGACCCACCTCCTAGAGAAATGGAAATAAAAACAAAAATAAACAAATGGAACCTAATGAAACTTAAAAGCTTTCCCACAGCAAAGGAAACCATAAACAAGATGAAAGACAACCTCAGAATGGGAGAAAATATTTGCAAATGAAGCAACTGACAAAGGATTAATCTCCAAAATTTACAAGCAGCTCATGCAGCTCAATATCAAAAAAACAAACAACCCAATCCAAAAATGGGCAGAAGACCTAAATAGACATTTCTCCAAAGAAGATATACAGATTGCCAACAAACACATGAAAGAAGGCTCAACATCATTAATCATTAGAGAAATGCAAATCAAAACTACAATGAGGTATCACCTCAAACCGGTCAGAATGGCCATCATCAAAAAATCTACAAACAATACATGCTGGAGTGGGTGTGGAGAAAAGGGAACCCTCTTGCACTGTTGGTGGGAATGTGAATTGGTACAGCCACTATGGAGAACAGTATGGAGGTTCCTTAAAAAACTAAAAATAGAACTACCATACTCTACAAACAATACATGCTGGAGTGGGTGTGGAGAAAAGGGAACCCTCTTGCACTGTTGGTGGGAATGTAAATTGATACAGCTACTATGGAGAACAGTATGGAGGTTCCTTAAAAAACTAAAAACAGAACTACCATACGACCCAGCAATCCCATAACTGGGCATACACCCTGAGAAAACCATAATTCAAAAAGAGTCATGTACCACAATGTTCATTGCAGCTCTGTTTACAATAACCAGGACATGGAAACAACCTAAGTGTCCCTCGACAGGTGAATGGATAAAGAAGATGCGGTACATATATACAATGGAATATTACTCAACCATAAAACGAAACAAAATCGAGTTATTTGTAGTGAGGTGGATGGACCTAGAGTCTGTCATACAGAGTGAAGTACATCAGAAAGAGAAAAACAAATACTGTATACTAACACATATATATGGAATCTATAAAAAGAAAAAAGTGGTCATGAAGAACCTAGGGGCAGGACGGATATAAAGATGCAGACCTACTAGAGAATGGACTTGAGGATACGGGGAGGGGGAAGGATAAGCTGGGACAAAGTGAGACAGTGGCATGGACATGTATACACTACCAAAAGTAAAACAGATAGCTAGTGGGAAGCAGCCGTATAGCACAGGGAGATCAGCTCGGTGCTCTGTGACCACCTAGAGGGGTGGGATAGGGAGGGTGGGAGGGAGGGAGACGCAAGAGGGAAGAGATATGGTGATATGTGTATATGTATAACTGATTCAATTTGTTATACAGCAGAAACTAACACACCATTGTAAAGCAATTATACTCCAATAAAGATGTTTTTTTAAAAAAAAGAGTAGCCACCTCTCATTGCAACTAGAGAAAGCCCACACGCAGCAACAAAGACCCAATGCAGCCAAAAATAAAATAATTAATTAATTTAAAATAAGTAAATAAATAAAATGAGTGATTTAAGAAAAAAAAAAAAAACCTGGAGCAAATAGTATACCTCTGTGTTGCCTTCCTACCATCCCAATGTCAGAATTAGCACCTCTTTCTTCATGCTCTTACTGCAAAGTGTACATGAGACATATCTCTGTGCTAGCACTTGACACAGAATATTGTTATCTATTTTCAAATCTTACTTCCCCACTTGAATGATAGCTACCATAAAGAAGGCATCATGCCTAATTCATCTTTTGTTCCCTTGATACCTTGCCTAGGGCTTAGCAACATAGAAGCCCCTCATTAGGTGTTTGAAGGCTAATTAACCAGAAGATGAATCATAGAATATGGCTTGATAAGACCCTATAGGGCATTTGATTCCCCTTTCTATATAACCTGTTAATTTCCTACTTACAAAATCTCCAAAGAAATCATCATACAGACTCTGCCTGTAAATATCAGAGCTTGAAATGCTGGAAAGTGCTTAAATTGACCTAAAATTTGCCTGAATATAACATCTTCGATTCCATGATTGGCCATAATTCTAATCTTTCTGTCCATGATGATTCTTCAAATGTTTAAAGGCAAATATATATGGTACTGCATCAGGCCTTTGGAGTAAGAGTCAGTACAGATATCCTCTTTTACAAAGGAGCCCAAGGCAACTCTACCAGGATCCAGAGCATGACTTCTCGCAAAGGGAGGCTACTAGCTTTTCCCTAGTAAGTAAGATCCAGTTGCCACAGGGAAGCAACTGACTCTATAACACCTTTACATGACACCTGAAAAAAATGGACCTTTTCATTTCATTCAAGAAATATTTATGGGTGTTGAGCATCAGTTACATTATGTTCCAAGTGCAGCCCTAGACACTGGGGCCACAGCAGAGAACAAAGCAGATGAAGTCTCTATAGTTGAACTACTTGTCTGTTTCCCAATCCTGAAAATCAAAAGATGTATATTCAGTTTTGTGGAGAGAGCTCATCTGTGAAACAAGAAAATGCAGATGTTCAGGAAAAAAATGTCTTTGGGGTACCTTTTGCATCTACTCTGTGACCCATGTGGTCTAAAAACTTACTGACTTGGGGAGAGAAAATTTTTCACAAAAAAAATATTTGAGAACAACACCTAAAATCACATGATATAGTGTTAAAGGTGTATGTATTGACCTAAGTGCTACAGGAATTAAAAGATCAGAGGCTCATTGATGGGAAAGGCAGAAGAGGAAGCCAATTTGGGGAAATGTTTTTATAGTTAACAATAGCTCCTATTTATTGAGCATTTTCTAAGTGCCAGGAGCACTGCTAAGCCAACTGTCACATGTTGATTCACTTGATTCTCACAAAACACTGCAAGGAAACTCATACTATTTTCTCCATTTTTATAAAGCACAGAGGAGTTAAATAACTTGCCCAAGATCACAGAGCAGTAACTGACAGAACTGAGCTTTAACCCAGGGAATCTGGTCCAGAGTCTGGTTGCTTAACCAACATACTCTATTGCCTCTCAGCATTCTCACAAGTTCATGTTAACTCATGGCCAGGAGCAGACAATCCTCCACGTGTGCCAGTGATGACACAATGGTTTCCCAGAAGTGAATCAGGATCCAATGGAGAGAGGAGGGATGATTCTCCATGCCTACCTTTCCACCACACACCCTCTCTCTTCCACTGGTGACCAAGCACTGGCAGCAGGCAGAAGGATGGACAGCACAGCCGGAGCCCTGGCAGGATGCTAGGGGCTGGGACTGGCCCGGGCAGTGCTGCAGCAGCACCTGTGGTGGTCGTAGTGTCTTCGTTCCTCATCCCAACTCCTCTCCACCAGCTGCTGTGCGGCCTTGTGTCACAACACTACACCAATCTGAGCTTCAGCTTCATATGTTTATGAAACACCATGTTTGACAAGGTGATCATTTCCTGGTCTGCTGCTCTATTCCACTCTACGGGTAGTGGAGGGAGGCTAGAGGTAGCAGCACAGTCCATAATGCAAAACTCCATCCACTAAAGGATCCGATTTCAGCCACTCTGCCAAAAGCTACAGTCTTGACAACAGTTGTACTATAATTTAGAACCAGCTCCGAGTGAGGGGGTGGGAACATACCAAGCACAGGGTTAAACCAGTGACCTGAACATTTCTCTTCTCACATTCACAACACCAGAAACCAGCTACAGAGGATTCGAATGGAGCAAATCCCTTAATCTTTCAAATTCTTTTTCCTAATTTGCTAGAGCAGCCAAGGATGGGGTGGGGCTTTCACTTGTGAATAAAAGGTTCTGCTTCATTGTCCCCACGCAGGAGAGCATGGCCAAGCAAATTGCAACTGTGGGAGCTGGGGTCAGTGGCCTGGCCTCCATCAAGCTGTCTGGAGGAAGGACTAGCGCCCACCTGCTTTGAGAGGAGTGACGACCTTGGGGGGCTGTGGAGATTCACCGTAAGTGGGGCTTCGACAGCTTTGTTGTGTGTCCGTTGGAAAAGGGCTGGACTGGTGCAAAAAGAGATTGAATTTCTTCCACAAGGGCTGGCGCCCATAGGCGCCAGAAACATCTGCTGAACAGGGGGACAGAAAGGGCCATTGAAAATGATTTAAAAAAAGAAGCAGGGAATAGCCTGAATTTGGGTGGGAGGTGCATCAGCCACCTTGCAAACTTCATCCGGGGCCAAGAGGAATAAAGATGCCTACAAAGGGTAGAAGAGGATGGAGTGGCTGGGACAAGCCAGGAAAGCTCAGGACAAGCAGGGCAGGAGCAGAACCTGGGGGTCAGAAGCAAGAGACTCGAGTGTTGGGGGCAAAGGTATAAACACAGCACAGGAATTTCTGCCTCTGCCTGAAAGACTGAGCTGCTTATACATGCTTCTTTTTCCAGCTCTGCTCTATCTGAAGTAAAGCGACACAAGACTCAGTGTAGGATGAGTCCTATACTCAAGGTCTTGTTGTCCAGGCCATTTTAATCAATGTCAAGAACAATCAGAAGTGAAGGATGTGAGGAGTCTGGAGACTTTTTTGTTGCCTGAGCAAAAAAAATAATAATATTCTCAGGACTACAGTATGCATTGGAGAGGGAAAAGGGGTGAGGTAGGAGGAAAGGCAACTATAAAGACCACCCTTGACTGGCCTGGGGTCCAGGGAAACCACAGGGGCCCTGCTGGAGGCCACTGAAACCCTGTGAGCTCCACGGCTCAGCCAGGGAGTCATTGGCATCAGATCTCCCCAAACCTCCTATTTTCCCTTCTTCTCAGGAGAGCAGGAACATATCCCGTGAGCTTTAGATGTGCTAAGGAGAAAGCAGTCAGGAAGAATGAAAAGGAGCAAGGTGTCAGATATCCTGGCCTCAGAGTCCTAAGGGACTGAGAGAAAGCAACACTTAGCATTCCCTTATTATAGAAGGGTAGAACTTGGAACAGGAATAAAGTAATTATTTTCGAATTCAGTGAGCAAAGCTCTAGAGAGGCCAAGGTTCCTAGTTTAGTCCCAGCATAGACCAGCTTGGCTCACATAAAGAAGAACTGCATATCTTGAAATGTGTCCAACCACCAAATGTGACCGTCAATGCACAGAGACCTCCCCAAGGGGCCTAGGGAAAAGAGAACATCTGTTCCCATGATTCAAACCACATACATTCCGAAAGGGGAGCAGAAACCTGACACAAATGCCATAACTCTAGCCTCTCACGCCCATTGAAAACATTGCTAATCAAACACTATACCCTTCCCCTAATGAGCCTCAGAATCCTTCTTAACACAGTATTCCAGATAAGTGCTACTACTCCACTGGGGTTGAGGGTTAGCTTCCAGGATAAAACTGCCAGAGTAGAGTTACTTGGTTAAAGTAATCTCAATCAAAGCAAAAAGTAAGCCCAGAGACCTTGGCATACCAGACAAAAATGCTCCTAATATAAATCACAGATACCCAATTATTAACACACACACACACAAAAAAAACTATTAATGTAAGAATCAAGAGAAATGAGTTCTTGATACAGCTGTGCCCAACTGGCTGTATGATTGGGCAGGTCAAACACCTATGCACAAAGAGCTGTGAGGGACACAAAAATGAGAAACAGTCATCCTGCCTCAGGGAGCTGTCAGTCTGATGGGAAAAGGGCAGGATCTTGTAAGTCAGAAACGGTGCTATGGGTATTTAAGTGAGGTCAGGATTACATTCACTTGAGGGAAGCCAAGAAAGGCTTCACGGAGGAGATGGTGTGTGGTGGACTTTGACGGATTTCAACAGGCAAATGAGATTGAGTGGGAGATGCCAGGGAGGAAACCGTAAAGAAAAAGTACTGGGCATGCTTGGAAAATAAAAAGAGATTATTGGTGTGTGTGGTACTTGTAAGAGAAATAATGAAAGGGGAGGACAGTGGCTGAATGTTTGGGCAAGGGATTCGTACTCAATTTAGAAAGCAATGGATGATGAGCAGAATTAAGATGTCTTTCTGTTGTTGTGTTTGTTTTGTTTGCATGATAGGAAGACCCATATATGTTTACAGGTAAAGAGAAAATATCTGGATGATAGGAAATGATTGAATATGTAAGCCCAGATTGAGACAAGATCCTGGCAGAAAAAGGAAGAAGTGGACTTGCAGGCCCAAGTAGAAGGATTTGCCTTGGAAAAGTGGAGAGGCACACTTTTCTCAGAGACAGAAGGGGAAGGAAGAAGAAAAATAGAGGCCCTTGTGAGGCACGTGATAGGACATCAAAAGGATGAGAAAGAGGGTGACCCAGCAGTAGCCTAAGTAAAATGGTACCCAGTTAACCACTTGTTTCAGTCCCCATTACCTCATCTGTAAAGTAAGAACGCAGAGTCAGTTTAAAAAATAGATAAAAGCTAAATTGCTAGGTCCTGGGAGGCAGGAAAAACCATCCCCACCTTCATTCAGCAGCCCTCTCTTGACACAGCAGCCTCTTGAAGGCACCTCTGTACTACCCTGAGATTCCTCTAAAGCCTGATTGAAAATCTCTAAACTAAGTGACCTTAAAGGGGACTTCCAGCTCTAAAATGCTATGACTCTCCTGGGTCTTTCTAGAGACATCCCTTCCCCCTTCTACCCCAGCAGATACACACACACAAACACACACACATGCACGCTAGAGACATCCCTTCCCCCTTCTACCCCAGCAGATACACACACACAAACACACACACATGCACGCATGCACACACACACCACGAAAGACTGTTAGAGGTGTCTTTGCAATCAAAGCAAGTGGCCCATTCAAAACCTGAAGAATTAGAGAGTCTGCTCAGGCAAGGGCTGTGCTTACCAGAAAATGTACAAGGGGGATCCTTAGTGCCTGTTCTGGGTGAAAGGGGCCATAATGCAAAAATAGGCAAACTGCAGAAACCCAATAAAACACATACGGAGAACATTTCCATTTACAAATAGAGAGATTCCCCCAACATTACAGAGATTATAAACTACTGCACTTAATTCGATACTCACATGGGCATAACTCTGGCCTCTTCCAGACCACAGTCTTAAACTGAGAGGAAAAAGACAAAGGTTACACTGGAAAAGAAAGTCCATCCTTCATTGGGGCGGGGGAGAGGTTGGCATCGTTTCAAAAGAAAAGGGATACTTTGATAAAGAACCCACCTGTGACCACCAACTCAAGTGGCAGCAGGAGGTAAGTGTGGAACATCTGTTCCACAACCAACTCTCTCAGGCTCTTGAGAGGAAAGGGAGGCTTAGAACAAACAGTAATGATATTGGCTAATTATCTCGACTGTAGAGGAATACTTGAAGAAATAAAATGTCAGGAATTGTTCTGTCACTCATAACTAATATTACTCTTAGAGAATTTTAGTATAGGAAGGAGCCTTGAGAAATAGCCTTAATGTAGAACCACATTGACATCCTCTAGAAGAAATTATACTATGCTGATAGACACACATTCTGCTTCACCCATCACATCTCTGTAACAATAACCCTCCCTGGAATGACGTGCTTCCTTATGCGCATCGAGGTCTTTTCTTCTGCACATGTAACCTTTCACTTATTCCACATTTATTGAGCACCTACTATGCGCCTTATGCACCACATATTTTTAGATTCAGTGAGGGCAATGATGAAGTGTAATACTTCACCCCCTTAAACCACTAAGGAATTCTTCTTCAGCTATTTCTTCTTTAGGCACATTAAGCCTGATTCTTACAGGGGCTGAAATGATTTGTTAATCAGGTACCATTTTACTTCTTCTTAAAAGCCTTATTTCTAAAAGTTCAGTAATCTTAGTAGGTTTCCTTTTATTCATATATTAAACAAACATTTATTGAATTCATATTATCTTGGAGGGGATACACCTGACAGGCCCCTAACCTCTTGGAGGTTCCTCAAATTTCCTCTGAGGTTTCCACAGCTCCCCTGTGCTGTAGATCTGAAAACAGATCTACAGACTCTGGACAGATTGTAGACAGTCTGACTCTCCATAGGGAGAGGAAGTGACAAAGTAAAATGTGTTCCGGCTGTTCAAAGGGGAAGAAAAGAAGGAAATAATTGTTCTTAAGAACAAGAGCTGAACTCCCCTGGTGGCACAGTGGTTAAGAATCCACCTGCCAATGCAGGGGACATGGGTTCGAGCCCTGGTCCGGAGAGATCCCACATGCCACGGAGCAACAAAGCCCGTGCGCCACAACTACTAAGCCCTGCGTGCCACAACTACTGAAGCCCACGTACCTAGAGCCCGGGCTCCACAACAAGGGAAGCCACCACAATGAGAAGACCGCACACCGCGATGAAAAGTAGTCCCCACTCGCCACAACTAGAGAAAGGCTGCACACAGCAACGAAGACCCCACGCAGCAAAAAAAAAAAAAAAAAAAAAAAAAAAAAAAAAAAGAACAAGAGCTGTGAATGTCGTACATTGAGAGAATGTCTCTATGTATCTATATAGGAGTGACTTTTATTATCATTTTACATCTATTTTTTAAATGAGAAAGGAGAAAGCTCTGACCTGACAAAGGTTTCTTCCCATTGCCTATAACCCTCTCTGGAGGACACAAAGCTTTGGGAAAGTAAATTTCCACGGTAATTGTAGAAGAATAATATTACAAATAACAGTTAACATTTTTTGAGAGCTTACCAGGCACTATTCTAAATGCATTAGAACTATCATTTCATTTTATCCTAGGGGTTATGTAGTATTGTTATTCCTATTTATAGAAGAGGGAACTGAGATACAGAGAGGTTAAGAAAATTCCCAAGGTCACCCAGCTAAAAATGTAGAGCTTGAATATGAACCCAGGCTGTCTGACTCTGTGGTCTGTGCTGACAAGAACTATACTCCATGCATTTCCAGAGTCTGTGCCACAGCTCAGGAATAAGGGCAGGCAAATCCTGGACTGTCCACGGAATCCCATGAAGTATTCTAGTGAATATGACGTCTTTCCCATTGTATTGCAGGACCAAGTGGACCAGGAAGCCAGAAACCCCTCCATTCTTGCCTTTATTATTTTTCCCCTCTGTACAATCCATCTCCCTTCCCCTCTCATTCAGTTTTACCTTCAAGACAAAAATCTTTCCCCTAAGTGCCCCCATCAATTCTCAGGAAAAGTGTGCTTCCACATGCAGAGTGCCACACAGAGGGTAACTGGCACACACACAGAGACAATGCCAAGAGTGCCTGCAGCCGGGGGTCCCAGCAGGGCCTGAGAATCACTGGGGCAGTTTGTTCACTGAGGCAAACACGGGAGGGGAGGGCTTAGGACCTGCAAACCCCACTCAGAAGTGGCATGGACTCGTACTCTCTGTATATATCTGAAACATTCCAGACCTTGTATTTTACCAGGAGAAACAATCAGTAGGAGGAAAGAGAGACAGAGCAAAGTGGTGTTGGATTCCATCCTAAAGGCCGGGTTTCCATACTAAGCTACAGTTTCTCCTCAGCTGGCATCTGTGATACATTACTTCAAATTAGGCTTCAGCGTTTCCTGGAAGGTTTTCTTCTTCCTGCCTTTACAATTATTTTCCAAAATTTGCGCAGCAGAGTTGTTGGTTTTTTTCTTTTCTATTTTTGTTTGTGGGTTCATTTGTTTTAAGGTCCCCGTGGTTCCCTGACTTATCCAATTCCAATGAGTCTCTACTACTCTTTGATTTTTAAACATACCATTATAAAATGTTTTAAATTTTTTTGAACTACTTTTATGGAAATCTTTACAACATGATATTATGCACATCTCTACCCCCCTTTTAACAGTAGGTATTCCAAATTTAGCCTTTTATTGTTGTTAACTAGAAATTGGCGCTTTTAACAAAGTATTATTTACAATGTGATGCTCTCAGATGCCAGAGAAAAGTGAGGGAGTTTTGGTCATACACAAACTGACCCCAGAATGTTTATAACTGATGTTTTTCTCCTTCTACTATAGTTTCTTCCCCTTCTGTTTGCTCTCAACTTCTCAATATTACAGCTCTTTAGAGCTATTCCCATTCTCTTTTTCCTATAACCCAGAGGAAACTGGATCGCTTTTAACTACACCAAACCAGCACTAAATTTAGTTCTAATACCTGGCTTCAAGTTTAAGGATGTTCTAAATCTGTGTTGTCCAATAAGGTGGCCACCAGCCACATGTAACTGTGGAATGCAGTTGATACGACTAAGGAATTGAATTTTTTATTTAATTTAGTTTTAATTCATTTTAATTTTAAAACCAATACTCAGTTCAATTATTGGAGAATTTTTAAGTGTATTTGTTAACAAGTTGGGTATGTAAATCCACTTTTTCAAATGAAAATTTAGCATTTGGATTCAGATGTGTAAAATATATACTAGATTTAGAAGACTTAATATGAGAAAAAAGTTTTAATACTTCATTAATAATTTTTATATTGATTACACATTGAAATTATAAAATTTTGGATATATTGAGTAAAATAAAATATACCATTAAAATTAATTCCATCTGTTCCTTTTTACCTTTTTTAATGTGGCTATTGGAAATTTTTAAAGAGCATGTGTGGCCTGCATCACATTCCTATTGGGCAAGACAGCTCTAAAGTCTTGTTATTCAAAGCGTGGTCTGTGACCCAGCAGCATCTGCATGGGAGCTTGTGAGAAATACAGAATCTCAGGCTCACCCAGACCTACTAAGTCAGCATCTACATGTTAATAAGATTCCCCGAGCAATTCTTAACAAGATTTAGAAGCACAAATCTAGAGAGCAGTGCTGCTCAAACTGTGGAGAAGAATCAGGTCTGTTTTAATTTCCAAGAAATTATAGACAATCATATTTGTAAAATATAATAAAATGAACTATTAGAAAGGTGAAAATGAAACAAAGAAAAATTTCAAAACATAAATTCAAACTTCTTTGAAAGTGTGCACAAGGTAATTACTATAGAGAATCACTATTACACTTGTAACTTTTTGCTAAACAAAACCATATGTGTGAAATATCAGTTCTCCATATTAAACACCTGTAGGCACACTTTCACTATACATTGTACATATTAATACTTAAGGTTTATAATGTGATAATTAAGCTTGCTTCTTGTTTGTCATTTTCTCTAATCTGGGCTGGATGGATGACAGCACTCCTCCCAAGAGATAACATATATCTAAACTGTTTCTAAATTTTGCTTAACAACACACATAGTAGAGAAATGAGGCTCACAGAATATGAGAATGGAATGGGAGAAAAGACAGTAAAGAAACCTCAGCAAGCTCAGGATATTCATTTTTTAAACTGCTATCCAAAATGAAGCTAGAGCTGTATTTTTAAAATTTAACTTCAGTCCTTTATCAGTAGTCAGTTTTGATCATTTACTGTGTAAAATTATAACTGAATATCAATTATCTTTCAATGAAAGAAAATAATTATAGCTTTTATGCACTTTGGAAAACAGTTTTCAAACCAACCTTAAAATGTTACACATTGGGGACTTCCCTGGTGGTGCAGTGGTTAAGAATCCGCCTGCCAATGCAGCAGACATGGGTTCGAGCCCTGGTCCGGGAAGATCCCACATGCCACGGAGCAACTAAGCCCGTACATCACAACTGCTGACCCTGTGCTCTAGAGCCCGTGAGCCACAACTACTGAGCCCGTGTGCCACAACTACTGAAGCCCATGCGCCTAGAGCCCGTGTTCCGCAACAAGAGAAACCACCACAATGAGAAGCCCTCTCACCGCAACTACAGAAAGGCCACATACAGCAACGAAGACCCACACAGCCAAAAATAAATAAATAAATAAATAAATAATTTTTAAAATTAATTTTTAAAAAAAGTCGCACACTGTAATGTAGTCTTACCCGCATTACTAGTACTCAGCTCAAATCCCACACAACTCATCACGTGAATTAGACAAAACCAAGACTGATCTACGTCCCGTTCATCACGAAGGAGTCCACATGCCTGGATACTGAGCAATGTCAAATTATAGCTAAAAAAGTTTCTAGATGCTTACTCTCACCTTCTGTACTTATATTGTCATAGACTGGTAGTAAAAAGTTCATATTGGTCTGGCTCTGCTGACTACATCTTTGCTTCTTTTTTATTTTTTTAATTTTTGTTTTTAATTTGGTTGTGTTGGGTCTTAGTTGAGACATACGTACTCTTAGTTGTAGTTGTGGCATGCATGTGGGATCTAGTTCCCTGACCAGGGATCAAACAGGGGCCCCCTGCATGGGGAACTCAGAGTCTTAACCACTGCGCCACCAGGGAAGTCCCTACATCTTTGAGTAGCACTGCTTTAGATCTTCCTACAGAATGAAAGATCAGGATTTAAATAGTCATCTTTCTCAGAAGCCATTTAGATTCCAGTTTTCCAGATTTATTCTGGATAAATGGGACTGTCACAAATTATTTATTTGTGGAGTCACAAATAAGCAAGATAAGGTGAACTCATCAGTTGATGAGATCGGTATCATTAATTCAAATTCAAACTACAAAGGTATGTTTATAATTTTATTTTCTGTTATCACTACATATTTCATGCAGATCTAGACTCAAACCTTTTGAGGGAACAAAGTAAGTCCTCTCCATATGTGAGGTTTAAGTTCACGTTTCTACTTGTTCACACAAATAAAATAATTTTTGTTTCACAGGAAAAAAACTATACATATACAAGATGGTAAACAATATTAAAATACTAAGGACTTTCCCACTGAAATTAGAACAATTCTTTATGATACATCTAAAAGACAGAGGCAATGTACATACCTAAATGAATAACTAAAACTGCCCGCTATTCAATCTTGTAGTAGTTGTCTGAGATGTTGCTATTTGCTAGTTACCCAAGTCAAAACTGGAGTGGGAAATTGTTTAGTGTTTTGCCATGCTCACAGTTGTCCAATCTGGAAACCTTTGACCTGCTTCCTCTCCCAAACCTTAAATCCAAACAATTTCACAATCCTATGCATTCTACCTTTCTGCTACCTAACAAATCCCATCTCTCTCAGTTTCAACTGCCACTGCCTTTGCTCAGGCCCTCATTGGCAATCGCATGGATTTGTGTGTCAAGTTCTTAACTAGCCTCATTTCCTTCCTTTCCAGATCCCTCTAAGTTATCTCTTGTAGAACCAGAATTATCTTTTCAAAATTTAATATGAATCACTTCCATGAATTTCTATGAAATTCAAGTTCCTTAACTTCAGATACAAAATCCTTCATAATCTGAACCCGCTTTCTCCATAATCCTTTCAACAATACCTCATGAAACCAAAGCAATCGTTCATCATCTAGATACTACTTCCTGGCTCTGGTGTATTTCCATATTCTCCTGTATTTTGCAGTGATGCTGTGTGAATCTGGACAGGTGAGTTTATCCCAGGTTTGTTAGCATGTAATAAATGAAATTGTAATTCTAATCATGATATGCATAGTGGGGTCCAATATTCATCATCTTTCAAGTAAGTGCAGGATAGCAAATTCCATTAGAAAATAGCAGGTAGCATACATAAATTGTATGGTTCAACGTCTAAAAATTAACATCCATTTCATGTGTGTGCATGCACATGCACACATGCATACACACTCATGTGCATGCACTGTTTGTACAGGAACATGTTGAAGAAGGCAGAGCCAGCCTCTACAAGTCTGTGGTTTCCAACAGCTGCAAGGAGATGTCTTATTACCCAGACTTTTCATTCCCAGAAGATTATCCAAACTATGTGCCAAATTCTGTATTCCTGGAATATCTCAAAATGTATGCAAACCAGTTCAACCTTCTGAAATGCATTCAATTCAAGGTAAGAAAGGCACAAAACATCAGTTAGTAGTCAGGAAGTGTTTCCTACCTATTTTCTATTATCTCTCGCTACCCTAGGTTCTGTAGATGAGATAATGAACTGGCAAGATTGCTGACACCAGGTTGGATTCCTTTCCCCCTTTTACTTACAATCACCCTAAGTAAATCTGGAGATACTTTGTCTAAGGATTCCTATGTCTAAACTTTTAGTTTTCAATGCTTACAACCAAATATCCAAATGGACCTGAAAACTGTCAAACCAGATTTTCAGTTTGGGCCAAATGCCTATACACAGGGACATTGAGAACTTCCTGTCAGCTCCTGGGTACTCTCTTTTTACTATCCCTTTATATGAATGGATGTGTGCACTGGCCTATACACAAGAGAATGTCACTATTTGAAGGAAATCTTTTCTAGGTATCTTAGGGAATAGAAAAATCTTTGATATTTTCTCATTGGCCATACCCACCTCCCTTCCCATTTCAGAGGACAGAGACAGGAGGTAGGTAGAAGGACAAAAGCAAATAAATATATCCTCTTTCTCCTCTTTCTTTCTTCCTTTTTTCCTTCCTCTGCAAGAAACACATGAAAATCCATGTGTTTCCCTTCTATTACCCTCCCTATCAGAGATGGGGATAGTAAGGAATTCTTGGAGAATTACACAGAGAAAGTAACATGAATGGAAAGATTGACCAAAACAAGTATCATATAAGATTAACATTCACAACCTTAAAAGTACTTCTGATCAAAATGAAGTCACTATCTCGAAGAGATATCTGCACCTCCATGTTTATTACAGCATTATTTACAATGGCCAAGCCATGGAAACAACTGATGGATAAATGGATAAAGAATATGTGATAGATGATGGATAGGTAGATAGATAGATAGATAGATAGATAGATAGGACAATGGAATATTATTCAGCCATGGTAAATAAAGAAGAAAATCCTGTCTCTTGCAAACACATGGATGAACCTTGAGGGCATTATGCTAAGTGGAATAAGTCAGACAGAGAAAGACAAATTCTGTATGATCTCACTTATATGTAGAATCAAAAAAACACAAACAAACAAACTCATAGAAACAGAGAACAGATTGATGGCTGCCTGAGGTAGATTGGGGATGGGGAAGGGAAATGGGTGAAGGTAGTCAAAAGTATTAGACTTCCAGTTATAAGATAAATGAGTTCTGGGGATGTAATATACAGTCTAGTAACTATAGTTAACAGTATTGTATTGTATATTTGAAAGTTGCTAAGAGAGTAGATCTTAAAAGTTCTTATCACAAAAAATAAAATGATAACTATGTGTGTGATGAATGTTAACTAAACTTATTGTGGCAATCATTTTACAATATACTCATGTCAAATCATTAGGTTGTACACTTTAAACTTATATGGTGTTATATGTCAGTTATATCTCAATAAAACTGGAGAAAAATAAAAGTACTCCAGTTGTCCAAAGAATATTTCACCCCACTTCCTTATTTTCCAAGGGACAGAATAAAAATAAAACACTACAATAGTCAATGGATATAATCCACAAAAAATATATTTAATGCATCAGAATTTCTGAATTTCTGAATCTGAAGCATTTCCTTTACTACCAGTTTCCCAAGCCTGTTTTAAAATAACTTTAAAAAACTAGATGTTCACCAAAGTTTTAAGAAAGTACACACAAGCAGCTGTCTGTAAGAGGTTTTGTTTTTCCTTCCTCTCTATACATTCCAAATTTTCAATGATGAACACATTATTTTCAAGATAAAAATTAATTTATTTTGAAAGTTTTTTTAATTAACTGAAAGTTTATATTTTAAAAAGACAATTGCTAATACAAATGTAGAACTCAACAAGCACTTCAAATATTATAAACCAGACAGTGAACTGCTAGGGGGGACTTGAGAAGTCTGTCTTCTTTGAAAACTGAAGAGGAAAGCAAGGCAGCAAAGTCTCTTGGTCAGTGGCTCATTTATGCTTTTAAACTTGACTTGTAAATTTCTTTTATATATTTTCTGAATCAGAATCTAGTACCCATGGATATACATGTACTCCATGAGAACAAAAATAGACCACAGTTGACCCTGGAGCAGCACGGGGGTTTAGAGGTGCCAACTCTGTACAGTGGAAAATTCCCATTTCCTCCATTTCCCAGGTGCCTCTGTATCCACAGTTCCACATCCACAGATTCAACCAATTACAAATCCTGTTGTATTGTAATATTTACTATTTTTAAAAATCCATATATAAGTGGACCTCCACAGTTCAAACCCATATTGTTCAAGAATCAACTGTATTTGAAATTTAGACAACTCCCAACAAATTCAGCCATAAAGTTAGCACTTTTCAGTAGTTCTCTAGATCTGGGAAAACTTCAACATCATAGTCTATAAGACCTTTCATAAACTAAGATACTTGGGACCAAATTTATATTTTCAATTATATATTCAATATTATCCGTGTTTCTATTAAAGGAGCTGTTGTAAAGGAACTGTTGTGTATGAGAACTATACACAACAGAAAAATAATTTTTAAAACATAGAAAGACCTAAGTCATAATCTTGGTGCTATCACTCACTGTGAGAATTTGAGGAAATCACTTAAAAATTCTGGACCACACCACCTCTCTTAAATACCCCTCTACAACTCGAAGCTTAGAATACTTCCATCCAGGAAATTATGATCAATCTGATAGTCCAATTTGATTTCTAGGGTTATGCTTATTAATTATGTTTCATCTGTTCTCTAGAACATTTGAAATGTCAATTGGCACATCAGCCAGCAGGCCCTTACTGGAACCTTGAAAACTATTAACAATGTCTATGATTCTTTTTTCAGACTAACGTCTTCAGTGTAACAAAACGCCCAGATTTTTCTGTTACCGGCCAATGGGAGGTAGTCACTCTGCAGGAAGGGAAGCAAGAGTCAGCCATCTTTGATGCTGTCATGGTCTGCACTAGTTTTCTTACTAACCCATGTTTGCCACTGGACTCCTTTCCAGGTATAGGCTTTTCTGCAACTGACCTTAGTTTGTCTCATGGGAGCCATCCTTACACTGCATTGGTCTGGAAATAAATTCCTATTGATTCCTCCATTAAACAGTTAAGTTGCGAGGTAAGAGGGTTTTTTCCCTAACCAGCACTATCTGGCCAGTTTTTGGCTTTCATCTGTTTCAAACAACTTATGAATACCAAAGAGCAGAATGAATAACTACTAAGCAGTGTTATGCTTCACTAAAGTTCAATGTCCCTCCCTAAGTGACTGGCAGCACTCAGAAAGTCTTCTAAGACTTGGGAGGCCTAGACAAGTTGTGAGCCTCAGCAGTGGTGCATTGACAAAGATGAGTGTAGAGGCCGCAGAGGTCAATCGGTGAAAAAAGGAAAAAGTAACTTGATTTTTGTTTGTTTCTATGAGTCATAGCAATTACCTAGATGAGAGGTTTATGGCACTGGATTAATAGTCAGTAGGGGCATGAGCCTTAGGAGGCAAGTTAAGACATCTTTATGTCTCAGTTTCTTTATCTGGCTTTTGTAACATGATTCATGGTAATCTGTGTCAAATTTCAATTGGATTACAACTCAGAGGGAATAGAAAATTCAATGGTTTGGTTTATTTCATCTGCAGTAAAGGATTCAAAAAGTTAAAACTTTAGGAAATTTTTCTCTGAATCATCTAAATATGACTTGTAGTGACCCCAAGGCTTGGTTCACAGTTAACCCACATACCTCTGATGATCCTTTGTCTGCCCCCAGAGGTTACTCAAGTCAGGTCAAGTTAAGATAAAGCATATCCTGAAAACTGCCATAGACTATAATCACTGAATTGGAATGCAGTTCAGTCTTCTTCCTGGTGCAGAAAACTCTTCACCATCCCTGAGAAAGACTCAACAGCCTCTGCTTGAACACATTCAACAATGAACTCTTGCCACCCGACCCTTTTCTTGCCTACAGAGAAAAATCCCTGAGCAGGCAAGGTACTCCAGACTCCCAGGAAGGAGTACCTGGTACAGGATCACTCCAAGAATCCGGAAAATTTCATGACATAGAGAGTACACTGCATTCATTCGGCACCTACAGTATATTGCACAAGATGCTAAGAATACAGAGGTGGATAAGACAACACATAGCCTGCATGAAAAGAGTGAAAAGAGTTTTATAGGAGTCCAGTGAAGGAATCACATCTACATATGACCTGGAGTGATAGCAATACTCATTTTACAACAAACTCATGTACCTCCAATGATCCTGGATCTGTCCCCCAGATGTTACTCAAGTCAGGTCAGATTAGGATAAAACATACCTGAAAGCAATGGAGTCAATGTACTCAGTTTAAATAGGATGAGCTTGGGACCCTGGAGGTATACATTCTAGGCTATACAATTAACAAGCTATATAATCTTGGGCTTTCCACTTAACCTTTCTAAGCCTTGGTTTTCTTTCCTAGAAACTGAGGGGTTTGGACCACCTTACCCAATAGCATACATCACAAATCAAGCAAAAAGAACTCTACAGTACTTGCCGTCCTTCTCGATATCCATCTTACCAGCCACTACCAATTGCTCACTTAAAATCCGTGGCTAAATTATTGTTAAGGAGCCTTTGAGCACTAAAATTTCATGACTTTAGACTTGAAATGGAGTCCTCCAAATCTCACCATCTCCCTCTCTGCCCCACAGCAGACTTGCTTGGTCTGTACATACTCCCTAGGGTAGTTGTTAACCATTACAAAAATTAAATTCATTGAAGTTATTCAAAAGTACATGTCATGAGTTCTGGAGGCAATTCCATAAAAGGTGTTCCAAAATGTCTTAGTAAAAATAATAGGTATTACAGCTGGAATAAATATATAACTTCCCAAGGTAACCAATTTTATTAATTCAGATACCATATACATTCAGCTGTGTTTACTAACACAACCACTTCACCTAATAAAAGTTCTTGCTCTGTTCTCCTGTAATATAAGTGGGGAAAGTATTAGCCTGGTAGAAGACTCAGCTACAGAGTCTCATTTTTGTCCATTTGTGGTCCAAAACAGCCTGATCCAGTGAGAATCTAAGATAATCTAACATTCAGGGATAATTCTATTATTCTCATTAAACTTGTCCGGCTCTCCCTTCCTGGCAGTTCTTGGATCCAGATTGGGTCCCCGTGCTGAGTTAATATTTAAACTTGGTTGCGTCATTGTTAAATTCTAAATGATCTAGATTGTGATTGGGTTACAACTGAGATTCATGTTAGATTTCTAATGATTTAAGATGAAGTAAAGAGCTACTGGGCCTTGGTAAGGCTATGTGCCACAGCATCCATAGTCATCCCCTGAGAATCTAGATGTCTTATCACATTTTCTTAAAAAAAAAAAGTTTCTTTGTACAAGACGTATTACTTTTGATTGTGTTACACAACCGTGAGTATTTTCCAAAACTCTCCAAACATCTGATGTTTCAATGAGATTTGGTGTCAACTGTTTGAGATATCTAGCTGGAACAGCAGCTCTAATCCCAGTGTAACTAACAGAATCCCTTTTTCTCTGAGCCAACTCTGGCTGACTCAGCAAACCCAGCTTGCGTTACTGTCAGTCACCAAGATGAACCCACAGGGACCTTTTCGAATAGGGACCATATTTTTATTTATTTCCCATGTCATCTAGCACAGTGACAGGAACATAACAGGTAACCAAGAAAGCTTGCTGAATAGAGTGGAAGCACTGACTCATAGTTCCCTTTAACTTCTCTGCTCTTGCTCCTTGCTTGTGAAAAGTTCTATATAGATCAAATATTAGTAAATAGAATATTTCTGTCCCATTAATTTCTGTCAAACTTTGAAGGGTAATGACTTCTTACACTTTAGCTTAATAAGTCTTTATGCCATGATTTTTTTTTTTTTTTTTTTTTTTGATTAGAGAAAGGTTTATTGCAGGGCAAAGCAAGGATAATGGGTGGCTTATGCTCCAAAACCTTGAACTCCGCAATGGTTTGGGGGGAAAATTTTTTTATAGTGCCATGATATTTTAACTTAGTAATCATCTAGTAAGTAAAACTAGAGGCCTATCTAGTGAGATGGAGTAAGTACTTCCATTAAACAAATAATCACCCATTAATTTCTGTACCTTGTATAATTATGTATTCATGTTTTGGATTTTATTAAAATTGAGTATGCTATGAAAACAACCTAAATCATCTGTCAAAAGGATGTTATTAACTGAATAACATGTATGTTTCATTCACTAGTTTTATAAATTTTCTATTTGACTTCTTTTTTTTTCTATAGGTATAAATACTGTTAAAGGCCAGTATTTTCATAGCTGAGAGTATAAACATCCAGATATATTTAGAGACAAGAGAGTTCTTGTGATTGGAATGGGGAATTCTGGCACAGACATTGCTATGGAGGCCAGCCACGTGGCAAAGAAGGTATCATTCTTGATGTTACCTAATGAGGAGCTTTATCTTAAGACACATGCCTCAGGCAAACAGTATTTGACACCATGATAACTGATGAAAGGAAAAAAAAATTCCTAAAACACACACACATACACTAAACAGATTTTTTTAGGTATTTTTTTCTTGAATGTTCATAAATGTTACTGTGAATTCCAGGTGTCATTTTTCTTCCAAATCCAACTTCTCTGACTTCCTATTTTTGTCATTTTCCCAGTCAAAAAGAGGTACAGGGGACATCTGTTTCTTACTCAGTCCCATAGGTCAGAAAATTCTGGCAATTTTTCTTGCTAAGATCTCCCATTTGCTCCTTCCTTTCCTTACTGATTGCCACCACCCTCATCAGGTCCATACCACCTCCCACTGAGTCTATTGTGTTGTCCTCCTAATAATAATTATGGAAATAGTCAATATTTATTGGGCTTGCTTACTCTGTGCCAAAAATGGCACTAAATGCTTCACTGCGTTACCTCAACCCATTATCAAAACAAGCCACAAAGTAGGTACTAGTATCCTTGACTACAGATGAAGAAACTGAGACTTAGAGAAGTTAAATAACCCGCCTAACGGCATACCACTAGCAGGTGGTAGAGCCAGCCCTCAAATCCTAGTCTCTTCCATTCAAAGCCCCAGCTCCTAATTCGGCCCTGAGTCCCTGCACTCCTACCCCAGTCCATCCCCCCACACACGACAATCCATCCAGACCCCCAACCACCAACAAGCAAATCCTCTGAAAAGACTGCTCTCATTATGACACTCATGTTAAAAAAAAACTAACTCCCCCTTACCTAAAAAAATTAAAATTACAGTTTGCAGATGTAGCAGCCCTGCATTCTAGGGGTCTCCATAATCTGGTCCAAATCTTCCATTTTAATTTTATACCACACTATTTTCCCACATGATCATCAACTGCACGCTGACAGGTCTCTGTGCCCTTTCCAGTTTCCAAGTCTCTAATTTCCTCTTTGTTCACACCATACCCCTCCCTTCTGCAGTGCCCTTTTCTCTTTTATTACAATTTCATTTACATTCCCAGATACCTCAACCCAAGACAAAATGATCTCTCGCTAGTATGAATTGATGTAATAATTGTAATTTACACTCCTCGGTCGGCACTTTTAATTCTTAGTATTGCTAATTACCTTTTATGGTATGTATTTTCTTTCCAACTATGCTATCAACTCATTGAGAGACATTCATCCAACAAATCAATATTAGTTGTTGAATTCCACTATACCGAATGTGATGCCAGGCATGGGGGATACACTGGAAAACAGAACAATCAAACAAGATTCCCTCTATCATAGAGCATATACTCATGGGGAAAACAGATGTCAAATAAATAAATATAAATAATTAGATCAATAATTGCAAGAGTAGAAATAGCTCTGAAGAAAA
Source organism: Lipotes vexillifer (assembly GCF_000442215.2). Taxonomy (NCBI): domain Eukaryota; kingdom Metazoa; phylum Chordata; class Mammalia; order Artiodactyla; family Lipotidae; genus Lipotes; species Lipotes vexillifer. The sequence goes on from NW_006785816.1 coordinate 4,967,886, forward strand.
AGAATTGGGAGTGTGTTCCCTTCTGGAATTTTCAAAAGGGAACTCGATTGATTGATTGACTAATTGATTGACTTGGAAAGACAACAATTTGGTGGAGTTATCCTAAAGGAAGGGAAAGGAGGTTCTGAAGCAAAAATTAACACAGGCCTATCCATGATGACCACCACATGTGGGTAACATATTACTATTTCTATTTCTCTAACCACTGGAAATTTCTTCAATCTGAAAACATGCTTTGGCACACATCATTTCTATATCGACAAAGAAACTCTCCTTGCTTCAGGATATAATTCATATCTACCAAAATGCCATATCCGATTCTGCATCATGACAAAGAGGCAAGTGCAAATATGTCTGATGTCAGAATCACTGATGTGCTCATAGTTCTTGCCACCATACTGCTCCATCATGTTATAAGGTCAAACAGATGTATAATAAAAACACTAACACTGGGGCTTCCCCGGTGGCGCAGTGGTTGAGAGTCCACCTGCCGATGCAGGGGACACGGGTTCGTGCCCCGGTCCGGGAAGATCTCACATGCCGTGGAGCGGCTGGGCCCGTGAGCCATGGCCGCTGAGCCTGCGTGTCCGGAGCCTGGGCTCCGCAACGGGAGAGGTCACAACAGTGAGAGGCCCGCGTACCGCAAAAAAAAAAAAAAAAAAAAAAAAAAAGCACTAACACTGCAGCTGTGGTCACCCCACAGCTGTGGATGCCCCAGCTTGTTGGGAGAAAAACCACGTATTAAATCAGTTGTTTTGTGTCTGCAAAGCAACAGATTTTTGACTAATTTTTTTTTAATTTTTGAACAGTTATACAGACAACTCCTTATTGTATAGGTACCGGAACCAACTATTAGCTTAGTGAACTCGGTCAGCAGGTAAACTCAAGTAGCCAGATAATCTGTCAAAAGAACAAAAACAAACAAAAACAACCCACCAAAACTAGTTGTATTACTGAATTTTACTGTCAGTTCTAACAATGGTTTGTGTCAAAACCCTTTGCAGACAACTTTCAATTGCATCCATGCCCTGTTCTCGTTTACAATTATTAGCATACAAAGTTGTTATCACCTGTTCACTGTCTTCTCACATGAGATTCTAAGCTCACTACAGCCAACCTCAATACATAATTCACCATGGTGTCTAGCACTGAGCCTGACAGATAAAAAGTGCTCAATAATATGTTCTAAGGCATTTTAATACTCTAGATATTCAAACCATTATCTCAAAAGAATAACTTTAAAGTGGGGGTTAGAGGAGCAAAAAATGTCTTGTCAGGGATGTATTTTGAGGGTGGCCGACTTTTTGGTGCCTTTCAACTCACAAAACTTCTCGAATCTCTGACAGAGCCAGCCCTGTTCACTGTGTCAAACTGGGTGACCTGTTCGATTGTTTCCAGGTGTTCCTCAGCACCAGGGACCAGTCAGCCAGCCCTCCCTCCTCCTTCCCTTCTTTTCATTCTGGGACTCTCCCCTCCATTAGGCAGGAGGTGCCAGTCTTGGGAGAAGTTACCTCTGTGGGATCATGAATGACCAAGAAGCATGATGGGATATGCTTACCATTTACTAGAGTTACTGAACACCCCTGGGCATGGGTGATCAGCCAGGTCTTTGACTCAGGCTACCCATGGGACATGGTGCTCGTGATGTGATTTCAGAACATGTTCAGAAATTCTCTCCCAACTCCAGTTGTGAATTCGTTGATAGCAAGAAGGATGAACAGCTGGTTCAATCGTGAAAATTATGGCTTAATACCAGAAGACAGGTAAATATGGAGTGTCTGCTGAGAGCTATTAGGGAGAAGGGGCCTCGATCTTTCCAGTGGCATATCCAAACCAGGCAATAATGTGACAACACGACTGAAGGTGAAGGAAAATTTCATACAAATTACTTAATCATAATAGCTAACTGTTTTTGACTGCTTGGTAAGTGAAATTATGTAATACATAATTGTCAACAGCCCTTTAAAGTAAATAGTATAACCTCCCTTTCATGGTGGGTATGCTAAGGCTTAGGCAAGTTCAGTCACTTGCCGGGAGCTCATTTAGTACTAAGTGGGCTCTGTGACCTTGGCAAGTTACATAAACCTCAGCTGCAGCAATCAAAAGGGAATAATTTGTCTATGACTCTTCTGACAAAAGCAACACACTTGCCTGTTTCACTGTGTTGGAAAAATTGAATCCTTCCCCATGTCTCTCTAAGGGCAGTGCCTTCTGCTTGTCAAGATGACCTTGATTTCAGTCTTGTCCTTTCAGTTACAACCCATGACTTATCCCATTAACAAGAACCAACGGTTTTACTTTCTCATTCATTGAGTCTGTACAGTGACATTCCATTACCAGGGTGGCACCACAGCCTGGAGATCCTGTCTGATCTTCCTCCAGATTCCACTCTGCACCAGCAGGGATCAGGTGGTACCCAAGCCACAAGTGATATGCAGGCAGCCCCCTTCCTACTACACGTATTTCATTCCTCTGGTTCTCTTCATCCTTCTCTCGTATACCTTGCTCTCTCCCTGCAGTTTTTTCCTTCCTTTTTTATTCCTACCCTCTTCTATTTCTTAACTCCAGGCCTCTTAGGGGTTTAACTCTTTTCACCAGAGCTTTTTCTACCATAAGTTTTAGAATGACAGCCTGAATGGCAGCTATAAAGAATTTTATTTAATCCCATAAACCCTAGAATATATAAAAGGAGCCTGAGGAATTGTAATCTCTTCTCTCTCAGATTTAGCTAATCCTTGATCATTTCCAAAGTTCTCAAATATATACTATTTCATATGTTCTTCGTCCTACCCAATGAACTAAGGATGGCAAATGTTAATGTCCCTATTTTACAGATGAATAAAAGAAAGCCTACAGGGACCCAATGACTTTCCCAAGCTCTAAAGTATAAACATTTGGACACAAAGCCACCCTTACTACCTCCTGCTCCAAAGCTCCTTCCATTTTATCATATTGTCTCTTTCTGTGCATTCACCATAAGCCAAAAATGGCTCGGCTTACTTAAAATCATCTTGCTAAGTGTTTGTTTTGTGATTCCAAAGGCATAGGCAGAAAAAGATAATTCTGCCCTTATTCCTTTTAAACACATGCATGTTTCCCTTGTATAGTTGCTTCCTAGGAGGAGAGAGTTTCCGGCAGTTCTCAGCAGATATAGAAGTCCCCAGTCTCCCTTGTGGTCCTTCAGCATTCAGCTATCTCTAAAGTGACAGTGATAGCTGAATGCTGAAATTCAACAAGAGAAGCAGGAGCTAGAGAAAGCTCTGGTCGCTTTCTCCTCAGGCTTCTAAACTCTAGTAAATGGTAAGCATATCCCATCATCCTTCTTGGTCATTCATGATCCCACAGAGGTAACTTCTACCAAGACTGGCACCTCCTGCCTAATGCAGGGGAGAGTCCCAGAATGAAAAGAAGGGAAGGAGGAGAGAGGGCTGGCTGACTGGTCCCTGGCAGGTCTCTTCCCCATCCGTGTTTATGTCTAGGACACAGCTAAAAGAGCCTGTTCTAAGTAATGAGCTCCCAGGCCGTATCATCACTGGGAAAGTGCTCATCAAGCCAAGCGTAAAGGAGGTGAAGGAAAACTCTGTTGTATTTAACAACACCCCAAAGGAAGAGCCCATTGGTATCACTGTCTTTGCCACTGGATACACCTTCGCTTTCCCCTTCCCCCATGAGACTGTGGTGAAAGTTGAAGATGGCCAAGCATCACTGTACAAGTACATCTTCCCTGCACATCTGCAAAAGCCACCCCTGGCTGTTATTGGCCTCATCAAACCCTTGGGTTCCATGATAACCACAGGGGAAATGCAAGCTCGATGGGCTGTTCAGGTCCTAAAAGGCAAGCACATGAGCAATAGCAGGACGTATATGTTTAGTTTGCTATATTATTTTGGATACTGGAAATTTCGAGGCCTTCCCCAGGTTCTATCTAAAACAACGCAAAGTCATCTATTGTTCACCAAATTACACTATCACAGTGACCAGCACAAAAGATAAATCATGGATCAAAAAGTATCAGCTGTGTCTACCTGTTATTTTGCCTGAATCAACTGGTTCAATTAAAAGTAAAAAGTTCAATCAATTGAATGACAAAATTCAGTCAAGCCAGTTGTGAGGGTCTGTCACATCAAATAAGTAGTGAGATGTTCTGACACTTATCTCTTCAGCTGATGGCTTTATCACCACAGCCATCCACTTAGGCTGCTAGTATTTCTGCCAGAACAGATGACTAGCTGGGTACTAAAAATAAAATATGAGCCGTGGTAAAATATCTTTACCTGCTAAGTAACCACTGAAACCTAAAGTTAAATTGCATTTTTTATTTGTTTTGCTTTACAGGTGTTAATAAATTACCACCATCGAGCGTCATGATAGAGGAAGTTAATGCAAGAAAAAAAAACAAGCCCAGTGGGTAAGTTAAGTACTATGCATTCTTTTTGAATAATAACTAAAACTAGTAAAGCAATAGCAAAGAAAGGTGAGCGTTACATTGGAGAAAAAAGAAGCACCTGAGATTTAGAGAAAAAAAAAAAAAAAAAAAACTAGGCCTGTTTAAGGAGAGAGAAGAGAAAGGGAAATTGAGGTTTTAATGTCCCAGACTATCACTTTAGACCATGGTCATCTAGCACCACATGGAGTTTAGATTCTAAACCAAAATATAATTAATCCTCATCTACCAGATACTATTCTATACCTTTATCCATAATCAGCAGGCAAGCTGTTGTGTTTATCCACTCTGACACCAGAAAGTTCTGCTCATTCATTCATTTCAAAAAATCTGTGTTCAGCTCTATTGTTTTTATTCAGATGACTACTCTAGTGCAGGAGTCAAAATAGGGCCTATGGGCCAAATCTACCGACCATCTATTTTTCTCATTTACAATTTTAAATCATTGGAAAGAAGATTTTTTGATATGTGGAAATTATATGAAATTCAAATCACGGTGACATAAATAAAGTATTATTAGAACACAGCCACACATTAATTTACAAATTGTCTAAGGCTGCTTTCGCATTACAGCAGCAGAGTTGAATAGCTGAGGTAGAGACCCTAATATGGCCCTCAAAGCCTTAAGTATTTACCATCTAGAACCTTTTGCATAATAAGCTTGTTGACACCTTCTCTAGAGGAGAGGTCTCCACTTGTGCTCTGCTCTTTGGCTACCACCAAGGGCCAGGGATAATGGAAGGGAGATGGCCAGCGAAGAGGGAGACTTGCCCCTTCCCGACTCCTAATCCTAAAACATCTCTGGTTTTATCTGTTTTACCGTTTATCTGTTTCAGACTTTGATATAAATTTTCACTTAAAAAAAAAAAGGGTCTCTGCAGCAGAATAAAAAAGTTTTAAAATCACTGCATTTAAGAAACATCACTTTTCTCATTCATATGTATTTCCAAACTTCAGCGTTGTTCTACCCTTATCAAAGTGCTAAATACCAAAAGCACTTTAGGGGTCTCTTCTTCATCCTCAACCTGGGATACGGCCTGATCTCCATTATGGAATTCTAGTACAACATAAATCATTAATTGGAACTATGTGATGTAAAAGCTTCTGTCACATAGGTCAGTCAATGATATTAGGGATTAATAACAGCATTACAGGGAATTCCACTTTATGATTTTTTGTGGTTTTTCACATTATACAAATCAAGCAATAATTGAGTTCTAGAAAGGTTTAGGAATAGTAAAATCATATAAAATCTTTTTTTCTAGAAATTGCTAATCATTTGACAACAGAACTAAAGTAATACGAGATCCATTATCAGCATTTGGAGCACCATATGTACAGAGTATATTTTCAAGGAATCCACCTTGTATTTAAATAATACTATAAGACCATTAGACAGCTATGGGCATGGAGGGAAGAATACAGAAGCCAGTCCAAATTTTGTACCATCATTGTTTACTTCTGGCACTTTTACTTGTTCTAAGGTTATCATTATTTAATCTTTTTGTCTTCCCTTTTATCCCAATCTTCCTTTTATAAAGGTTTGGCTTGTGTTACTGCAAAGCTTTACAATCCGATTATATCCCATGCATAGATGAACTCCTGACCCATATCGATGCAAAGCCCAACCTGTTCTCTCTACTCCTGACAGATCCACACCTGGCTTTGACCATCTTCTTCGGCCCATGCACACCATACCAGTTCCGTTTGACCGGCCCAGGGAAATGGGAAGGAGCCAGATATGCTATCATGACCCAGTGGGACCAAACATTCAAGGTCACAAAAACTAGAGTTGTACAAGAATCCCCTTCTCCCTTTGCAAGCTTACTTAAACTCTTCAGCTGTCTAGCTTGGCTTGTGGCCATTTTCCTGATTTTCCTATAAATAAAAGATTACCTAAATGGATTGTCAAATACACAGCGTAGATAGACAGTGCTTTGGTTCCCCCATTGCAACAGCATTGCCTTCACAGCTATAAACCATATCTGAGTAGTGAAGGCCACCCCCTGCCCTTCCCTGGCTGGCTGGAGGGCCACCGCTGGTATTCCTGAGTGTCTCCCAACTCCACCTGCTTCTAATGCTAGAGGAAGATAACCAAGGTTTCTGTGCATTTGAAGGCTGCTGGAAGGTTCAAGTTTCATTTTAGAAGACAGAGTTGTCCCAGACAGCACTCTGAGCATTTAGACCTCTTTTCTATTTTCATAGATCTCAACTAAAACTCCCTATTTCACAAAAGATTTGGTTGTACTAAAATGGTGCTCTTATGATATCAGCTGATTAAAAATAAAAAGAAACAGCCTAGAATTATTTCAAGTGGTCTTTTATTCTCTTTTTAAGAATTGGGGTAAAGAGAGAAGGGGATATGGAGCCTATTAATAAAGGCCATAAAAGGATGGGAGGGTTCAATGACTTCGTTGGAGTGTTTGTAAAGGAATGTACTTGCCTGGGAGTACTCATTCCCCTAGAATGCACTCTGCAACAAAACAGGGCCTCCAGCTCACGTAATAACAACCACAATCAGATCTACTCCACAGAAAACACCCACCTCCACCTGCTCTTGGAGCCGGCCTCCAGCACCCAAAGGAAAAACACCTCCGGCTTACATACACATTTACAACTTTGCTTAAAGAGGCAAACAGCTGCCTCTTCTAAGAGTCAATGAAATCCAACTGGAATTCATTACAGAAAAGACACAGCTAAGAAGTCTTTAATAGAGAGATAATAAAAAAGAAAAGGCAGAAAATGAAGAGCAAAAGCAAACATCATGTCAGAAGCAGTTTTTGACCAAACTACACCAATCCTGGATTCTCTCACAGTTACACATGTGAGGATGTGACTCAGCCAGAAAAGGTTTTGCCTTCACTTCACCTCACTACTGGGCTTTGATGGGAAACTTCACCTCACAGAGAGGTCCATGATTTGCATAACGGAGGGGATTCAAAAACTATGGAATCAGGAGAGAGTGAGCTCTGTAGGTAAGTAGAGATGCAGGTAACGACTCATCCACTCAGGTCTGTTGAATCAATCACCAATGGCCAATGATTTAATCAATCATGTCTATGTAATGAAACTTCTGTAAAAACAGAAGGAAAGGATGGGGTTCAGAGAGCTTCCAAGTTGCTGAACACATAAAGGCTCAGGAAGAATGGTGCCCTTGGAAAGGACATGGAAACTCCACTCCCTTCCCACCTACCTTGCCCTGTGCATCTCTTCCATCTGGCTATTCCTGAGTGATATCATCCTTTTATAATAAACTAGTAATCTAGTAAATAAAATGCTTCTCTGAGTTCTGTGAGCCAAATTAGTTCACAAAGCTAGTGATTATTTTAGCAAATTAATTGAACCCAAGGAGGGGGATCATTGGAACTTCTGATCTATAGCTGGTTCTCAGAAGCACAGGTGACAACCTGGGCTCACAACTGACAACTGAATTGAGAGGGAAGGCAGTCTTGTAGGACCGAGCCTTTAACTTGTGGAATCTGATGCCATCTCTGGGTAGTTAGTATCAGAATTGAGTTCAACTGTAGGACACCCTGCTGGTCTCCAAGAACTGCTCGACAGTGTGGGGGGAAAGCCCACACACACACTGGAATTGGGAGAACACTTTAACGTAGGAACTCATAAGGAAAAACTGCTCCACTGAATATAATCTGAATGACTTCTTGAAATGCTTTTCTCTCCCGTGAAGCAGAGTTGACACTTGAGTGTTCCTCTTGAAGCTGGCTGGGGAGGTTCAGTGCCCAGGGTGAAACATGGCAAGGTCAACTACCCAGGCAGCCACAGGGGCAAACCATGAGGACTCAAGCTGGAGCCTGAACCTAATCTCAAGTGCTGAATACATTGTGCCAAGAGACTAAATATACAGACTATGGCCAAACCATCTACAACAATAGAACTCTGACCCGTAACTTCTGCAGCAATCAGATTAGAACACTCAGGACCAGCACGTGGTCAATGAGTGCCAGCTTCTCTAACTGTGGTCCCCACTCCAACCCAGGACCAACAAAGAAAATCAAATATACTCCCCAAACCAGTCACATGTGATGACTTGCTTCTCGTTAGGCCGCCTCCACCTTCCCCATGCCAACAACCTCCAATAAGAGTATATCTGAATCATTCCCCTTTTTTCACTCTTAAAAAAAACTCCCCTGCCTGCCTTTAAATCTCTGCCAAATGCTAGTGATGGTAGCTGAGTTTCTTGCTATAGCAAGCTCTGTCTTCATGGGGAAGGCTGTACTACAAATTTAACAAATAAGAAACAGGCAAGGAAACATCAATTGATTAGTCCAAGGTGAAAGAGCTCATAAGTGGCCGAGTCAGGACAGAGATCTGCAGAACATACATCCAGGGCTCTTAACTTCACCATTTAAGCCTGTGGTTTCCAATGTTCAAATAAATGACTTCAGAAGTCTTAATAGTGATATCGTGAAAGTCATATTACAAGGATATTGCTCCATGAAAGCATCCGTGTGTCTCCCTTTCTCACTCTGCCTATGAGTGTGCATGGACCTGCCTCTCTATCCACACACATCTTTCCTGCTTTGTCTGGGATTTTGAAGCTCTTTTCCATCATGTAGACCACTAGTTTCTGAATCTCCACATGCATCTTTTTCCGTGTTTCTCCCTCCCTCTTCTCTGACCATGACTATTTCAGATGTACTCTGTGGCCATAGTGTAGAACAGATTCAATAGAAAAAAAGGGGCTCTCATTCCTCACCTTGGAATTATTCCATAAATCATACTGGGAAACAGTTTTGTCCCATTCATAAAGATAAATGAATTTAGTTATGTCCCAGAAACCTAGCAAAAGAGAAAACATATTACACACTTTGGCCTCTTGCTCATCCTTTAAATCAGAAGGACTTCTAAGGCATTTCAACCTAAGAGTAATTTTACATTTTCAGAAATTCTTTTTAGTGTATACAAATAGTACCACCTACTGGGCCTAACTTTTTTTACAGTCCAACACTCCAGGTCTTTCAACATGCCCCCCTGGGGGGTTGCATAGAAAACTGAAACCAGTGCAGAAGTTCTGCCACTTACTAGCTGTGTGAACTTCAGCAAGTTATGTACTTTTCCAAAGCTACAGTTTTCTTTTCTACTGCATAGAAGTTATAACACATCCTACCTCATAGGGTGTTATAAGGATTAAATAGTGTAATTCACATAAAGTACTTAGCATAATTCCTAGTAAGTATTTAATAACTGACAGCTATTATTACTATTATTACCTAAGCAGGATGCACATTTTATTGCTTGCTTTATTTTTTCTGAGCCACAGACCTGGCGCCTCAATGGACATTTCAAACAGAATATGCCATGAGCTTCTCAAATGCAGTATGTACAAAGTTAACCTCATTATCTTCCCCCAAAGCTCCCTTACTCAGTCCCTGATATCATCCTCCTTATTCTCTGCAGGGAAAAAATGTGTTTCAATAAGTAATTATGTAAAATTGCACAGTTTAAAAATAAATGGTACTTAATAAATATTTGTTTCCTTCTTTCATAGTCAAATAAATAAATAAATAAGCATTGTTGAGAGCATTCCTTTCGGGGTTATCTTATTTTGATTCTGAGAGCTATTTTGAAACTGTAAATTATAGACAATTAATAGCAATGCAAAATAATTCTTGTCTATAGACATGTAAATTATATCCAATAGAGGTTTAAGTGGCATTCCCCACTGTGGAAAACATTAGTTTTGCCTTCATTTGCATGTTCATTTTAATATTCCTGATCTGTAAATGTGAGCTCCTTTAGAACTAGTGGTAACATCTTAGCAATTCCCTCTTTAACAGCAAGTTAAATAAAATCTTTAAACTGTGTTCACTTTATATTTGTATAAGAGGCATGATTTTTCCTCCTTTGAAAATTATCTTTTAATACCTCTCTCAAGGAATAACAATACTATTCAACCACAGTTTTCCACTGAAACACAAAAGTCTTGACGCTCTGACTCTCACACCCCACATCTAACAGTCAACAATTCGATCAAGTGTGTCTCTAGTTCAGAGAAGGGATCACCGGGAACTGCCTGTAAAGCATTTAGCCCAGTACCTAGTGTACAGTAAATACTCACCTAAAGGTAACTATTATTAAATCTCACTGACTTGTCTGTCTCTTACCCTCCCCCCTTCCTCACTGGCTAGTTCAGGCCCATTTCATTTCCTGTCTAGGTCACTGATTCCTGTTCTACTTGTCCCCCTGGCCCCATCTCCCCTCACTTCTCCATCCTCCCCCACAGAATAACGTGAGGGTCTTCCCATTCCCTGTAGTGCTCATTGTAAGAGGAGAAAAGCTTAAGATCTTCTATATTCCCCCAGTCCTAGGGCTCACTCCCAATCACTGCTTCCCAGTTTAGAAAGTTTCACATGTAAGCTGTAGACAACCGAGAAAAACCACACCCTTTACGGTTGTCCTGTCCTTGATAAGATACATTATTATTTTCAAACAGTCTCTAACTTCAGAACATTTTGATTTTTTTTAAAGTCTACACTTTGTTCTCTTAAGAAAAGCTTGATTAGTGATTTTAAAATAGACCTAAAAGCTCTAAGCCAAAAGGAAAAATATAATGAGACAATTAGCTTGTATCAATAGGATAAGACTATTGAGCACATTTTCCTACAGAGTAAAAGTTATACTATCTAACTATGCAACGCTTTTATTTCTGACATCTGTTTTCATGGAAGTGCCAGCAGCCTTTATAAAGAGTGTGACTGTGATTAGTTACCGCCAGGTTAGTAAACAGAGAAGCAGCAAGGACAACATGTGAATGGAGAAAGAAACTAGGCCGCAACGTCAGCAGAGGAGAACACATGTCACCAACACGCTATTCTACAAAATCAAGACATAAAAGGAGTCAAAGGGAGACATTCCAGAACATTAGAGAAGGAGGGTGGTGATTGTAGAAGGAAAATGTTACTAAACGCAGACTGGGGCAATTTGGTGGTGTTCACCAAAATGTTAAATGCACATATCCTCTGGCACAGCACTGAGACATCTTAGACTCTATCCTATAGAAATAGTTATGTGTGCAAAGTTGTTTACTGCACTGCTTACAACAACAACAAAGGGAAATAGTGTTAGTAGTGGAATGGTTAAATAATTTGTGAAACATCCTAACTTTAAGAAACAGAAACTCAACTAACTGGCATAACAAGGAAACATTGTGGCTCATATAATTGGGAGTCCAGTGGTAAGACGGGCTTCGGGGTTGCCTAATCCAGTGGCTTCAGTGCCATTTCTCCACAGTTCCCTTGGATTTGCCCTTCTGCTGGGACCAAAGTCATCCTCAGCTTGCAAACAGAATAGTTGTTGCAATTCTAGGCTACAACCTGTAGAAAAAGAGAGAATCACTTCCAGAATTCTTCCAGAAGCAGATTATGGCAGACAGCAACCTGTATGTAAAAAGTCTGTTTACCCCTTCTTCCTGGTCACATGGCCACCTAGCTAGGGACAACCTTTCCCAGTCTTTCTTGCAGCTGGTGTGGCCATGTGATCACTTTCTTGCAAATGGAAGATGAATGGAAATAATATGTGTAATTCCTCCTTCATTTACTTAAAAGGAAATTGCTTACTCTGGATTTCCTCACTTTCTCCTTTCTGCAAGTTGTATAGTGTTCATGGCAGCAACCCAGCTTCAACCATGCAAAGGACAAAGTCCTCAGAGATAACAGAGTAACAAGATAGAAGGAACAAGGTTCTCTGAGTGACCCAGACAAGAAAGCTTCCTTACCAGCCTAGAGTGGTCAAATTGTTGCATGACAGAGAAATAAAATTTTGTCTTATTTATTCCACTGTATTTAGGGGTCTCTGTTACATCAGCTTCCCTTTTACGCTAATAGAAATATCTTAAAATCTCCAGTGAATCTCCCCTCGTGTCTCAACTCCTCATACATAAATTGAATCAAAGCCTGCTTCTAAGGCAATCATGTTCTAGGGGGTTGGGATTCTCCTTTGACCAAAAGACCCACACATGGAGCTGGGGGTGGGGTCAGCTGTCTCTGAGAGGCTCAGAGCTGCATGGAGAAGGCATGAATCGACCTCTAACTCAATTTCTCTCTCTTCCCCAGTACTCCTGTCATAATTCTCAGTGGTTTCTTTTTTTTTTTTTTTTTCCTTGTTTTAGGGGGCGCCTTTATTTGCTGCATTTAATCTGCTGTGGGTCCAGAAAAAAAAGATACCAATAGATTTTAGAATATGTTCCTAACATTATACCTTTATAATTACCATATATCATCATATGAATATGGTCTGTGGGGATCTCTTATGAATGAAGTACCTGAAGTTTAGTACTTGGAACTGTAACAGTTCTTCTGACTGCTGAGGGCCCTGTTTTGCTTATTTTCCAGTTCTCAGTTATGTTCTGAATAGCTGAGGCCACTGGTAAGTGACTTCTGGTTAAGTGAGCTACATTAATCTTGCAGCTAGACAGGTTGGATATTAAGTTTCCCTTACTTGCATCCAATTTGTACAACGCGAGAGGTTTTTTTTTTTTAAGATAGATTTTATTAATTTTTAAATTTTATTTATTTATTTTTGGCTGCATTGGGTCTTCGTTGCTGCACACAGGCTTTCTCTAGTTGAGGTGAGCGGGGGCTACTCTTTGTTGCGGTGCACCGGCTTCTCATTGTGGAGGCTTCTCTTGTTGTGGAGCACAGCCTCTACGTATGCAGGCTTCAGTAGTTGTGGCGCATGGGCTTAGTTGCTCCACAGCATGTGGGATCTTCCTGGACCAGGGCTCGAACCTGTGTCCCCTGCATTGGCAGGCAGATTTTTAACCACTGCGACACCAGGGAAGCCGAATTCTCAGTGATTTCAAAATCAACTATACAATCCTTCTATGCCATGTCCTCTCAGTTCCTTAGCCCGCTCTCTTTAACGATCTCATCCTCCACCTGTCTCATCCACCTACTACTACGTTCATATGCTAGACCAGTGCTGCCCCACAGAACCTTCTGCCATCATGGAAACATCCGATCTTCAGTTTCCAATGCAGTAGTCACTAGCCACGTGTGGCTGTCAAGCACTTGAAATGTGGCTAGGGCCAAAGAAGAAATGAATTTTTAACTTTATTTAAATTAAGTAATTTTAATCTAATTTTTAAAAGCTACATATGGCTAGTGGCTATTGCATTAGACAGTGCAGATCTTGACTGTGTTATTCTCAACAAGTGGAATTCTCCACAGTCTGAATTAAAACATGCTACTCTCCACCAACATCATCATATTCTTCCAGATAACTCCTCCAATGCAGTATTCTCTTCAAACTCCTGGGACTTGCAATCCAAACACTCTATCATCTTTCACTGTCCCACCTTCCTTTATTTCTCGTCTCCCTCACTGCCCAGCTTAGAGTTCATGATCTTATAACATCACATTTGCATACACTCTCAACTCCATTCATTCACACTTGGAAGGCAGGACTCCAGCTCTAGCCAAAATCCAACTCTCCACTACTTCAAACTCCACCTGAGCACTTAACCTTAAGTAGAGGAAAAATGCTCAGCACCGTAACTGATCACTCTTCAACTCATGCTTACCCTATTGCCCCCCAAATCCTGCTAGATTTTTCTACTTCCTTCACACCCCAATCTCATCTCCAAGATGACCATTCTATATCATCCCTTCTCACTACAAACCTCTACCATTTCCTTCTCACCTCTCTCTCAGGTGAGAAAATAGTAGCAATTGGCAGATAACTTTGACAGATTGCCACCAACTTCTCTCCCAAATTGTTGAGTTTTCCCTTTCTACTGGGTCATTCTCCACAGTACATAAAAATGCCTTACTGTTCCTGTTTTTTAAAAACCCTCCCAAGCCACACATCTCTTTCAGCAAACGCTTTTATACATCAGAGTAACATGATCTGATTTATGATTTAGAAAGATAGTTCTGGAGAATGGATTATAGGGGAGCAAATGCAAGTAAGAAAGCTAATTAAAAGGCTATTTCAGGACACTAGTTCCAGCAGTAGCAAACTCAATAACGTTGATCATTCTTAAACAGGACCCTTTGGAGGCCGGAAAACTATCACAGAATAGGACAAACTAAACAGCTAAATGCAATTTATAAACTTTGATTGGCTATTTTTTTAATGTTTATTTATTTATTTAGTTAGTTAGTTCGTTAGTTAGTTGCTCTGGGTCTTAGTTGCAGCAGGCGGGCTCCTAGGTTGAGGCTTGCGGGATCCTTAGTTGTGGTTCACCAGCTCCTTAGTTGCAGCATGTGGGCTCCTTAGTTGTGACATGTGGGCTTCTTAGTTGTGGTCCACTGGCTCCTTAGTTGAGACATGCAAACTTTTAGTTGCAGCATTCATGTGGGAACTCGTTCCCTGACCAGGGATCAAACTCAGACCCCCTGCATTGGAAGTGCAGAGTCTTAACCACTGCACCACCAGGGAAGTCCCTCGATTGGCTCTTTAATCAGGAGAAATATAACCGTAAACAGTGGCATGTGGTTCAATGTATGCAAATCAATTAATGTGATACACCACACTAACAAAATAAAGGATAAAAATCACATGATCATCTCAATAGATGCAGAAAAATCATTTGACAAAATTCAACAGTTTCATGATTAAAACTCTCAACAAACTAAACGTAGAAGGAATTTACTTCAACATAATAAAGGTTATATATGGCAAGCCCCCAGCTAACATCATACTCAATTGTGAAAAACTGAAAGTTTTTCCTCTGAGATGAGGAACAAGACAAGAATGTTCACTCTTGCTACTTATATTCAATATAGTACTGAAAGTTCTAGCCAGAGTAATTAGGCAACAAAAAGAAATGAAAGTATTAAAATCAGAAAGGAAGAAGTAAAATTATCTGTTTGCAAATGACATGATTTACATATAGAAAACCTTAAAGACGTCACAAAAAAAAAGTTAGAACTAATAAACAGAGCTATGGTGTTTAGAACAGTATGGTACTAGCATAAAGACAGACATAGAGACCAATGTAACAGAATAGACAGCCCAGAAATAAACCCACACATATACAGTCAGTTGATATTTGACAAAACTGCCAAGATCACACAAGAGGGTAAAGAGAGTCTCTTCAACAAATGGTGTTGGGAAAATCAGATATCCACATGCAAAGTAATAAAACTGGACCCTTCTCTTATACCATGCCAAAAAATCAACTCAAAATGTATTAAAGTCTTAAATTTAAGAACTGCAACTATAAAACTCCCAAGAAATAACATATTGGAAAAGGTTTTTGACATTGATCTTTTTTTTCTCACCTGCTTTTAATGCTAACCTTGTTAAATTAGGGAAGAAAATAATGTTTAAAATGCTGTGTTAGTAGAATGCAACTTGAAGTCGGTTCCTTCAAATCAGCTTAATTTTTTTAACACCTTTATTAGAGTATAATTGCTTTAAAATTGGTGTGTTAGTTTCTGCTTTATAACAAAGTGAATCACCTGTACATATACATATATCCCCATATCTCTTCCCTCTTGCGTCTCCCTCCCATCCTCCCTATCCCACCCCTGTAGGTGGTCACAAAGCACCAAGCTGATCTCCCTGTGCTATGCGGCTGCTTCCCACAAGCTATCTATTTTACATTTGGTAGTGTATATATGTCCATGCCACTCTCTCACTTCGTCCTACCTTACCCTTCCCCCTCCCTGTGTACTCAAGTCCATTCTCTATGTCTGTGTCTTTATTCCTGTCCTGCCCCTAGGTTCTTCAGAACCTTTTTTTTTTTTTTTTTTAGATTCCATATATTTGTGTTAGCATAAGGTATTTGTTTTTCTCTTTCTGACTTACTTCTCTCTGTATGACAGACTCTAGGTTCATCCACCTCACTACAAATAACTCAATTTCGTTTCTTTCTATGGCTGAGTAATATTTCATTGTATATATGTGCCACATCTTCTTTATCCATTCATCTGTCGAGGGACACTCAGGTTGCTTCCATGTTCTGGCTATTGTAAATAGAGCTGCAATGAACATTGTGGTACATGACTCTTTTTGAATTATGGTTTTCTCAGGGTATATGCCCAGTCGTGGGATTGCTGGGTCATACGGTAGTTCTATTTTTAGTTTTTTAAGCAGCCCATGCAGCTCAATACCAAAACAACAAACAACCCAATCCAAAAATGGGCAGAAGACCTAAACAGACATTTCTCCAAAGAAGATATACAGATTGCCAACAAACACATGAAAGGATGCTCAACATCACTTATCATTAGAGAAATGCAAATCAAAACTACAGTGAGATATCACCTCACACCAGTCAGAATGGTCATCATCAAAAAATCTACAAACAATAAATGCTGGAGAGGGTGTGGAGAAAAGGGAACCCTCTTGTACTGTTGGTGGGAATGTAAATTGATACAGCCACTATGGAGAACAGTATGGAGTTTCCTTGACATTGTTCTTAGCAATGATTTCTTGAATATGACACCAAAGGCACAGGCAACATAAACAAAAATAGACAAGTGGGATTTCATCAAACTAAAAGGCTTCTGCATAGCAAAGGAAACAACAGAATGAAAAGGCAACCTAGAGAAAGGGAAAATGTTTGCAAACCATACATCTGATTAGGGATGAACAACCAAAATACAAAAGGGACTCCTACAACTCAATAGCAAAAAACAAATAACCCAATTTAAAAATGGGCAAAGAACTTGAATGGACATTTCTCTAAAGAAGACATACAAATGGCCAACAGGTATATTAAAAAGTACTCAATTTCACTAATTATGAAGGAAATGTGAATCAAGACTACAATGAGATATCACCTCACACCTGTTAAGATGGCTATTATCAAAAGCAAAATAAAAGATAAGTATTAGAGAGGATATGAAGAAATTAGAACACTTCTACTCTGTTGGTGGGAATGTAAAATAGTACAGCTGCTGTAGAAAATAGTATGGAGGTTCCTCAAAAAATTAAAACTAATATGATATCGCTTATATGTGGAATCTAAAAACAGTGTACAAATGAACTTATTTACAAAACAGAAGTAGAGTCACGGATGTAGAAAATAAACCTATGGTTACCAGGGGATGGGGGGGGAGTGATATTGGGAGAACCTGCTGTATATAGCACAGGGAACTCTATTCAATACTCTGTAATGGCCTATATGGGAAAAGAAACTTAAAAAAAAAAAAGAGTGGATATGTGTATATATGTATATATATATATATATATATATATGTGTATATATATATATATATATATATATATATATATATATATATATATGATTGATTCACTTTGCTGTACGCCTGAAACTAACACAACATTGTAAATCAACTATACTGCAAATAAAATTTTTTTTAATTAAAACTAGAACTACCATATCATCCAGCAATCCTACTTCTGGGTATTTGTACAAAAGAATTGAATCAGGATCTCAAGAAGATATTTGCACTACCAGGTTCATCACAGAATTATTGACAATAGCCAAGATATGGAAACAACCTAAATGTCCATGATGAATGAATAAAGAAAATGTGTTATATACATACAATGAAATATCATTCAGCCTTAAAAAAAAAAGGAAATCCTGCCATGGGTGACAACATTGATGAACCTAGAGACATTACTGTAAGTGAAATAAGACAGTCACAAAAATACAAATCTATATTATTCTATTTATATGAGGTATTCAAAATTGTTAAACTCATAGAAGCAGACAGTAGAATGGTGGTTGCCAGAGACTGGGGGGAGAGGGAAAGGGAGAGTCCTTGTTCAATGGATATAAAGTTTCAGTTATGCAAGATGAATAAATTCTAGAGATCTGCTGTTCAATGTAGTGCCAGTAGTTAACAATATCTTGTGCATTTTAAAAATTTATTAAGAGGGTATATCTCATGTCTAGTATTCTTACCAAAAACAAAGGGGCATGAGGAAACATTTGGAGGTAATGAATGTGTTTATTACCTTGAGGGGTGATGGTTTCACAGATGTACGAATATGTCCTAGCTCATTAGATTATATACATTAAATATATGCAGATTTTTTGTTTATCAATTATACCTCAATAAAGCCATTGAACCTAAAATGAGTGGTATACAGATAAATGTTTAAAAAATGGATGGGGAGGGCTTCCCTGGTGGCGCAGTGGTTGAGAGTCTGCCTGCCGATGCAGGAGAGACGGGTTCGTGCCCCGGTCCAGGAAAATCCCACATGCCGCAGAGCAGCTAGGCCCGTGAGCCATGCCGCTGAGCCTGCGCGTCCAAAGCC
Organism: Lipotes vexillifer; assembly: GCF_000442215.2. Lineage (NCBI taxonomy): Eukaryota > Metazoa > Chordata > Mammalia > Artiodactyla > Lipotidae > Lipotes > Lipotes vexillifer. Next base: position 4,986,532 of record NW_006785816.1, read on the forward strand.
TGTGCTCCGCAACGGGAGAGGCCACGACAGTGAGAGGCCCGCGTACCGCAAAAAAAAAAAAAAAATTGGCTGAGGGTGTGGGGAGATCCCAGATTTGTAGTGTTTGCCAGTTTCCATGAGGTAAACACCCCCACCATGAACAATGTCAAGCTATTGTGTAGAGCATTACTGTGTGTAATGCCAAGCTATCACTGAACTTGGAAGAGATGCATATTCTCACTCTGCAAGCCAGCTCCAGTACACCACTAGATAAAAACATTTGGGGGACAATTGGAGAAATTTGAAAGTGGACTGTATGTTGGATGATGTTATTGAATTTATACTGACTTTCTTAGTACAGAAAGGGAGAATGCCCTTACTCTTGTGAAATATGTGCTGAAATATCCTGATGGCATCCTGATGTTTGAAGACTACTTTCAGATGTGTGTGTACAGGTGTGTGTGTGTGTGTGTATGTGTGGAGAAAGAGAGGGGAAGAAAATTTCAATGTGTTACGTGGTTGCTAGTTGATGAAATGGGTGAAGGATACATTAGTGTGCATTAATAAAATTGTTCTTTCAACTTTTCTGTGGGCTTAATATTTTTCAAAAGAAAAATTAATTTGTTGCCAATAGAAGATTTTATATAAAAATCTGAATTTGCAGTTTCTATTGAAAGGAACCTAAAACCTTGCAATTTGGGGCTTATGCTCTCAAATTACACCATTTAGCTGAACCTAATAGATGGGGGATGTGCTTTCCAGTCAGATCTTATCCCGGCCCTCTTCCCTCATTTGGGTTACCTTCCTGACCCCTGTGGGCATCTGCATTTGCTCCCCTGGTCTAGAAACTGTTCAGTGAGCTTAAGATGGTATTTTATGCTTGTTTCCAAGCACTCAATGGAGAAGAGAAAAAAAAAAAAAGATGTTGTTATTATTCCCAGTGCTTGCTTCTGTAATTATTCCTCTTCTTAGATATTAGCCCTGGGCTAATACCTAAAACCAATTTTATGCGTTTTAAACAGGTTTTACCAGCTCCCTCTGCTAACCCTTTCCAAAAGGATGAAACAGCTTAAATTCCTTATAAGTTCTGAATTTTGAAATCACACTTCTGGGGTTAGGGAACTCTAGACTTGGGAGAACTTGACGACGTGATAGTCACCTAACTGACTTTCTCCTATGGACAGTTCCTATGACGGTTCAAGGGACTAATTCAAGTCAGAATTTAGTAAGTAGAACGTCTGTTTCACTGGGGATTGTGGTTTGGAATGACTTGGCGCCCTCTAAAGGCTACAATGAGAAGAGCAGTCGCTTACCACGTGCTCCCCTTTAAGTTTAGGGCTCCGTCGGAACTGTGACGTTTAGGAGGGTGGGGAAAGGGGCAGAAGCCGTTTGTGGCCTTCGAATCTGAAGGCTTTATTCTAACTCGTCATTTAGCCCTCCTTCGAGAACACGGAAGTATCAAGCTGGTGCCCTACACAACTTCTTTTCCCTCGGTGAGTATACTTTCTGCTGTCACTAGCATGACAGGAAAAACGGATGGTTTTTGTTTTAAACCGAGAGTACTTTGATTAAAGTCAGCATTAGTTTATTTTTTATTTTTCTTTTAGAACAAGGAGTTTGTGTTTGAAATTTTTTTTTAAAAAAGACAAACACTATCTTTGGCTTTGGGCTGTGAGAAGTAATTTGTCAAAATATCTGCTCTATGACAACAAGGTAAGTGTCGTGGATTTTTTTTTTTTTTATGGGGAAATGTTTCCAGAAGCTGCTTTCACAGAGGATGAATACTTTCCTTGGTGAGTACACTCCTTAAAAATGAATGTGATCTTCTCCTTCGAGAGCCTCTTGATTAGGGTTAAAGCAGCAGAATTAGAGAAAACCAGGAAGCAAAGGAACGTGCTAAGGAAACAAAGTTATGTTGTAGGGGAAAACCACCCTGAAGGAAGGTGTGGGTGAGAATAACAGGATCATGGGACTGTCTGTGATTCCAGGCTCACTTCTGATTTCATCTTTTGGATGAGATGGAATTGTGAGGCACTGGGAAACACAAAATACTCCACAAGTGTTATGTTAGGAAATACCGTAGCAAAGGAAGAGCACTGATAGAGTGATAATAAGAAATATAAATAGATCCAAGTCCAAACTCATACAAATCATAATCAGCTACATAATTTGCTAATCATCCAACTCTCTCCATGTCTCAAAAACGATTCCTGCATTTTCTGGTCTGTCAGGTACAGGATGGGGTTTTCATGTTGTTCAAAGGTCCAGTTCAGGGCTTCCCTAGTGGCGTAGTGGTTGAGAATCTGCCTGCTAATGCAGGGGACACGGGTTTGAGCCCTGGTCTGGGAGGATCCCACATGCCGCGGAGCAACTAGGCCCGTGAGCCACAAGTACTGAGCCTGCGCGTCTGGAGCCTGTGCTCTGCAACAAGAGAGGCCGCGATAGTGAGAGGCCCGCGCACCGCGATGAAGAGTGGCCCCCGCTTGCCACAACTAGAGAAAGCCCTCTCACAGAAACGAAGACCCAACACAGCATAAATAAAT
>NW_006785816.1:4989127-5021262 GCF_000442215.2 Lipotes vexillifer
GCTGAGCCTGCGCATCCGGAGCCTGTGCTCCGCAACGGGAGAGGCCACACCAGTGAGAGGCCTGTGTACCGCAAAAAAAAAAAAAAAAAAAAAGTCCAGTTCAGTAGTTTAGGGCTTCTTTCGATTACTAAATGTCAGCAACCTTTGACCTACAATGGACCTTATGTTTATAGCCCACTTTACAGTTTACAAAGAGCTTAACACACCTTATGTCCTCCCGCCCCTTCAAGCCTGCAGTCTTCTCTCCTGCCTTTCAATTCACATCTATTTTGGACACCAATTATTTGGCACTTAGACAGTCTCTAAGTCAGTCCGTAGAGGGAGGAAAGGTGTTTTTGCCCAGGAAAAATACAGCCTACTCTGTGTCTCTAACTAGGTCTCCAGGCATAGCATTTGTACCCAGAGCACACTGCTATTACAGGACGTACCACATGATATCATGTGTGTCAGCCTCTCTCCATATAGTGGCATCTTCCTGTGGACAGTCACTGGGTCTATATTTATTACTATTATTTAAGTCACTGGCTCTTAATCATCTTGGGGGTCCCCACGCTTGGCTCAGTACCTGCCCTTAGAGGTACACAGGGTGCATCTGTTGAGTGAATTAATTTGCTGCCAGTCTATTCACTGCAGCGCATTTTGCATTTTAACCAGATCAATTAACAACTATTTCTTTCATATTATTATTGCAAAAACACAGCACAGAGGGATCTGCCAATTCCAGACCTCTACCTAGTGCCCTGGAAGTTTAAGTGTTCTTATTGGTGGAGGCCATTTATTTCTGATTAAAAGCCACCTAAATCTTTTACTCAATCCAAAGGAAGTCATAGGTATGTTTGCCTATATGTTTCCAAACTTGTTGATAAATTTTATCTGCATGAGCTGTCTTTTCCGGGAAGAGAGGAAAGGAGGGAGTCAGTTAGGGAGGTGGGAAATGAATGCTGAGTAAATATTTGGTGCTAGGCAGTTCTGTGTAATTATTATCACTGTTTAAGACCCAAACAATCCTTCAATATGGCTATTTTTCTTATTTGCAAACAGTAAATCTTAAGGTGTGTAAGTGGGTTGTTTGGGGTCACAGGCCTAGTCAGTTGCAGAAACAGAGTTCAAACCCAGTTCTGCTGCCTCCAAAGTCCATTCTTATTGCAGCCTGCCCAACTCTTCCAAATCAAAAGAGACTCCTAAATAAACAAAAAGTCTCAGGGGGAAAAGTGTAAATTTTGCCATAAATAATGAAGCCAGGCGTGAAGGTCTCAACCTTACAAAGGGTAGGGTGGCAGGTAAGATTTGGAAACAGGCAGCCCTGAGAAATCCCTCTGATCCTTGTTGCAAGCCCCTGCCTAGATCCTCCTCTGGAACCAGGTGAGTCCGAAGGGTCCAAGGACTCGGCAGTCTTCTTCTGCCCTCTGTAAAGTCAGTAACTTCACCTTGGTTTTGTGCCTGGGGGTTCTGATCTGGCTAGGAGGCAAACTACAAAACCAAAAGGACAAAATCCCCCAAGCCCAACCAGAAGGTGTGGCAGCAAACCTAAGCTCAGGTGAGGGAGGAGGCTTAGTAGCAGGAATCACAGGACACTTCAGGCTCTCAGACCAATGAGATGTGCACATCCAGGCTCATACTCAGATAGCTGAAGTCTCTCCAGACTCAACCTCTTATTAGCAGAGTGGCCTTGAGTCGTGTTCAGTGATGATGCTATATGTTTTCCCATTTACTGGTATTCAGGGCTCAATAAATATGTTCTCCCTAGGTTCCTCAAGGCAAACACCACTATGGTGAGTGTCATGACACTACAAAAGTCACATAAGAGTTATACAGCAAGATCTCTCCTCAAAAAGTACCAGGTCTTCATAGGCAAAGTCAAATCAGTTAAGTATATTTTATAACGCAGATACCTTGAGGTCTCAACTACTCTTTGTGTGTTTCTCACATTGGCCACGAGGGTTGAGGGAAAGGCAGCACTTGAGAGTGAGGACACCTGACACTTCAAAGTCTTCCGTGTGACATAAACCTAATTTGCTGAAATAAACTCGGTGGTTAGCCCAGCTGATCAAAGCAAAAGCTATGCTGATGTTTGCAGAAGCCCAAAACATAAAATCAAGAAAAACTGGTTATAAATCCCCATGACACATTCACACTTCCTCCAATCTTTCCTGACAACATGGCATCCCCATTTCCATATGACCATATGACCACAGTTCTGTATTATGGTTGGTTAGTCAACCTTTCTCTGTGCAAAGTTAAGAACCTCCCCTAAATGCATGTAATATCTTTTTTGCTGGCAGGACATGGTCCATGACTAGCTATTCTTTAGAACTTTAGACGCTTTGAATAAAAACTAACATTTTTGCTTGTTGCAATTCCTAGCATTTCTGAGGGACTAGGTGTTAGCAAAGAGTCCTTTTAATACTGAGAGGATCTAAAGTCTTAAGGGGATCAAGGTCCTGGCTACACTAGCTAATAATAAGAGCAAAATTTAATAGAGCACTTACTATGTAGCAGACACACTTCTATCACCCTTCCAACATATCTCAGTCATTTAATTTCATAACAAATATTTTAAATTGGTATTATTATTTCCACTCCCATTGTGCTGATGAGAAAACTGAGGCACACAGAGGATAAACAACTAGCCTAAGGTCATACTGTAAATAAATGAAGTGAGGATTCAAACAAAACCAGTGTGATTTCAGAGCCCTCATTGTTAAACAAAATGTGATTCTGCCTCAGCTCAAAGATGAAAGGATCACTGTAAAAGTTGACTTCTATGACAAGGGTTCCCTTCTAGCTTTGTCATATAAAGACGCTCTGCTCAACCTATCTCATACAGAACACACCATGGCCAAGCGAGTTGCAGTGATTGGAGCTGGTGTGAGTGGCCTGTCCTCCATCAAATGCTGCTTGGATGAAGACCTGGCGCCTACCTGCTTTGAAAGAAGTAATGACATCGGGGGACTGTGGAAGTTTACCGTGCGTAGTTCACACCCTCCCACTTCCACCAATCATAATCTGGCCGTTTGCTTTGTCCCTGCCGAGGCATATGGTCGCTTTAGCCTACCTACCTTGGTGATCATTACGGGAGCAGCTCACTGCAGCAGCACAAGTTTGTTATGGTGTTGTGCTGACCCCAGGCAGGATGCAGTCTGATAGGTGATGAACTTGGACAACTGGCAGGGTAGGGACAAGAGACAGCTGGAGGAGAGGAAGAAAGAGCTAAGCCTAATACACAAACATAGTATTGGAAGTTACGATGATTTCTGGAGCAGGGGCATTGTAAGACAAAGTAGCAGCGTGTCACATTGGGTAAGCTGAATGGCATTGGTGAATATGGAGCAGATGACACTTTAGGAAGGACAGAAGTTGGCATCAGGGAGTGGAGCCCCAGCCCCCAGGCATTGTTCAGGTCTTTGGGAAGAGAATTGGCAAGGGTGAGGCAAGAATCCAGACCTTGAAAGGTCTAGGGGGTATTTTTCACATTATCAGAAGAAGAAGAACACAGGCATTAATCCACCCTTCTTAGGAGTGTAATATGCAGCCTAGTGGGGTATATGCTCAAGGCTAGGCCAGCTATTAGGTGACTTGAGCATCAGGAAGTGGGGCTGGAAATGACTAAAATACCCCCTGCCTCTGGCCAAAATTGGTCCTGGTTACTGGGAATAGCAGGGTCTTCAGAGGGAATAAAGGGACCTGCCCCAGTGGTAGGGTATAAGGTGTCAGAAGATGGGAGGCCCAAGTACTAAATGCTTTGGTTGGGGAGAGAAGAGCAGCCTTTAGTGGGAGCTCAAGGTTGGGGAGGGTGCTTCAAACTGGTATGAATGAGGGAAGCCTTCTTGGAGTAGGCAACATTTGCCAGTCTTTGATGGATGGTGAAGAAAACAGAATAAGCAAATGCATGTAAATGATCACAGCCCTAGGATTATAGCATACTGGGGAAAAATAATTTTTTTCTGGTGTACTATGGGCCTCTTCAAGCCACCAAATGTCAATGTGGAAGAAAGTATTAGGTCTGCTGTTTGACCCCATGGTTGGTTTGGTTTCCTTCTCCTATTGTAAACTGATATAGATTAATTTTAGAAAACAGTACTGAGTTAAACAAAAGAAAAATACAAATTAAATATAATATCAATTCTCATGAGTCAGCACTAACAAAATTTTGATGTAATTTTTTCCAGTCATACAAATACTGTTTTTTTTTCAAAAACGCAATTGTAGTATTCATTTTCATTCATTCAACAAGTACTCGTGTTGTCCCTCTACCAGGACCTATGGGAAACAAGATGGACAAGGACCCAGCCCTCCTTACTGTCTGGTGGGGAACAGAAACAGAAAACAGATCACTACAATGCAGTGTGATTGGTTCTGTGCTCAAAGTACAGTGTGCTGGGGCAGGGCACAATAGCTACCTTGTGAAGATCTGTTGGGTCATGGAAGGTTTCTTAGAGAACATGATGGTGAAGGAAGAGACTTGAAGAAGAAAACTTCGGCCACGAGAAGTTCACTGGTGCCTTTGTAGATCTTTTTGTTTTGTTGTTTTGTTTTTGAGTGACAGAGATCGAGACAAGACAACAAGTTGAGGAGTCCAGGAGAAAACACAGGCTGCCAGTATGTGATGATTCTTTCATGACGACTGAGATAAGACAGAGAGAGACAAGGCTGGAAGGGGGATACAGGTTGAAAGGGAGTTTTGTTTTGTTTTGAAAATTTGAGTCTTCAGTATTTTAAGTGTGGATGGGAAGGAGCCAATAAAAAGAGAGCGGTTGAAAATATCCATAGACAATGAATAGAAAAATTAGTGAGGAGTTCCTTAAACAAAGGCAAGAGGAAGAGGTGCAGAGCATGAGTGGACGGAATAATCATGGCAAGGGAAGAAGGAGAAGATAAGCAAGATAGACCGTGGGCCCGTGTTCATGGAATATTTTAAGGGCAGTGTCATTCTTGGAGAGCCCTATTAAATGTTGTTAGCTTCTTTGTAGTTTGAGAAAGATATCGTATTTAACAATGCCAACCCCACCAATGATTTCTGATAACTATAGCATGGGGACCCAACGCTAACTTTTCCAGGAACTCTTTGGAATTACAAGTGGAACGCTAACTGCTGATGGTCTCTGTTCTCTTCCTCCTATCCCCCCACCACCCCATCAAGCTAACTGTGCTTTCACCACAGGAGACTTCTAAAGATGGGATGACCAGGGTCTACAAGTCATTAGTGACAAACGTCTGCAAAGAAATGTCATGTTACAGCGACTTCCCCTTCCAAGAAGATTATCCCAATTTCATGAAGCAAGAAAAATTCTGGGACTACCTCCAAGAGTTTGCTGAGCACTTTGACCTTCTGAAATACGTTCGGTTTAGAGTAAGATACCTTGGGTTATGGAAGGTTAATGAGTAGGGCCTGGCCCATTCACCAATGTGATGGAAATGGGATACTTAAGTAAACTTCTTCCTGACTTTCTCTCTATATGAATAAGGCAGATAATAATCCTGCTGGTCATGTTTTTACTCAAATAAGTCACTAAAATACTGAATTTCCTGGTTCTTCCTCTAAATCCAGACTCTCATTCAGGATAAAATTTAGAATGTTTTTGAGAGGAAAGGAAAAATGGATTTTGTTCATGAAACCCATTGGGAAGAAATGACTAGAAGTCTGAACCACAGATATTATAATGGGTCAAAACTCATTTCCCTAAATTTTTTCAACATTCGGTGTTTTAATTCATCTCCTTCTCACCAGGAATAAAAACTGAATGTTTCTTCCTTGCAGTGAAGGCATTCAGATGTTTTGGGTCCTAATCTATATGACCACTTTTGAGACTTTGCACAAGCTATTTAACTTCTCTAGAGAAAAGATAAGACAATGTTAACAGACCTCCTATCGTGGGACTGACTTGGCCCACTTGAAATAAGAGACATGGTTACCATACGGTCATTGTATGAGGTCCCAAGATGACTGATGGAAAGCGAGTGTTTTGTCTTTTGCTTTCAGACCACAGTGTGCAGCGTAACAAAGCGTCCTGACTTCTCCGAAACTGGTCAGTGGGATGTTGTCACAGAGACAGAGGGGAAGCTGGACAGAGCTATCTTTGATGCTGTCATGGTTTGCACTGGACACTTCCTGAATCCCCGTTTACCTTTGGAGTCATTTCCTGGTGAGTCATTTCTACCTGAAACCATGCCTACTCTTCTGGGTTCTTCTAGAAGTTACTGATTTGTAATTGGAAATACTTCCTCGTGATTATAGACAACTTTATGTTTACCCTCAGAAATAATATGTACAAAATAACTTTGAAAGTTATAAAACACTATAGAGGTGTCAGATTTTATTATTTACTTATTAATATAAATGCTGATGTTATCACTTAAGTTTTATCATGCCTGTCTGATTCAAGCTCAGTGATCACATAAGGCTCAAAACTATCAGATCGGTCATGAAAAAAAATAGGCTTTGAATTTTGTCATTAATTTACAGGTCATCTGAATCAGGAGTGACCTGTAATTCAATAACTTAAAGAAAGTGAGAATACAAGGAAACTTGACAGAATTTTTTTTAAGAAATAGACCAGAAATTATACGTACAAAGAAATATTGTCACCCTTCAAAATAGTCGTCATCACAATAATAATCCATCCACCTCTTAAAGCAGGGCTATCCACACAAAGGAGTTTTAGAAATTCCCCTTTGGAAATGCTTTTGATCCAATGGCACATTCTTTTTAATATACTCACAATTGGCAAATCTCCATCTTTTGAAGTCAAGTGAGGATTTACTAAAATGTAGTAAAGCTACTCTTCTTCCGTTACTCATAAGTGGCCCTAAAGGCAACTGAGTATGAAGTTTTGAAACTTCTTTTAGGAATTAAAAGAACCTTTAAGAAACAAAGATGTGAAGAAGAAAGTTTGCAAACCTTAGACAATAAAAAATGAAATATAAATCTTAAAACATAATCTCAAATTAACAAACTATTCTATTTTCAAAATGTGTTAGGGACCAAAGGAGAATTCAGTACATAATTTTACAGAGAAGCAAAAATATTGTAAATGGTGGGTCAGCTTCAGGCTTGCTGCTAGTCTATGGGCTAAATACATGATCACATAGTACCAAAGGAATATATAACTGCCTCTATAACAATGTTTCTATGAGGAAATGTGTCACAAGTGTCAAATAAGAGATGCTTTTGGAATTAAGTGTCTTGTCAGGTTTGAGGTTCCTAACTACCTTCAGTCCCACTGCGACTCTAACTAAAGAACACTGCTGCAAAAGAGCAATCAGGGGCTGAGAGGTGATGATCTTTGTGGCAGCATGAAGTGTCCAGACTGGCAGAATTGGGCCCAAGGAAAGAGACTGGCTAAACATAAACTAGAGTAGCAACATAGTTTTGGATCATCTTGAGAGCAGACATTTCTACATACTTTAATGACCTCAGGGAGGTGGGGGAGGAATAATTGTAGTAGAAATATTGAGGTGCCCCTTTCTTTTGCCCTAAAACCCAGATATTGGAGAACGAAGAAACCCACACACACAGATTTTAGAGGCTCCCCCTGAGGGGGTCTTGGTTTATGACCAGACTTTAGAAGAATCTGTTATGGGGGACAGCAGGACAGATAACCCCAATTTCCTCTGTGTTTCCAGAGTGAGGTATCTTGATGAGTGGATACGATGTAAGCTTTCCGGGAAGTTCTGGTCTGCTACAGTTCCCTGCAGGCAATGACCCTGGATAAGTAGCATTTAGCATAATGGTTATGAACAAAGCTCTGGATCCAGACCCTGTGCTAGTTGCTTAATCTTGGATGAACATAACCTCTCTAAGCCTCAGCAAAGTGGAAATATAAGTTCCCATCTCAGAGTAGTGATGAGGATTAAATGAGATCATCCATGTAAAATACTTAGCACAGTACAGAGCACACAGTAAGCACTCTATAAACAATAGCTACTACTGTTATGAATCATGACCTTTTGTAAGCTATTATCCACCATCTGAGAATTGCTTGCAAGAACCTGCTTCCTAAGAAGCAGGTGCGTCCCCCAGACGAAGAAGTATTTCTCCCTCTTAGTTAAGTTATAAACCCAGTTATAAGCCTCAGCAGCCATTCCATCTCAGAGTGCTGGATCCTCCCAGAGCCCATACAGGAATCACAGGATGGATAGCACAAAGTGCAGTTCTGCAGGTCACCCCTCTTGATTCTTCTCTCTCCCACACCAAGAAGTTATGTAAACGTGACTCTCTAAACACACATCAGTTGTAATCATTAGTTACAGATTAGTGGTCGCAAATGCCTAATTATATTTGATCAATTATTAACAAATGTTCTTAAACTTCGTGAGCGTTGTGTGTGGACTTCAAGCTTCTGGTCTTCCTTCTCCTAAGGTAGTTGCTAAGCATTTTTCAACACATAACGGTAGGGGAATAAGTATAAGACGAAGAAACCACAATAGCAAAATATTCCAGAGATATTTGCTGACAAGGCAAACTAGGCCCTGTGCCTCCTAGCAGACCGTTTTTTTTTTTTTTTTTCTGAATTAGTAGTTTTGATTTACCAAATAGATTCCTTTGGGGCAGGGGAGGGGGCAAGGCATTATTGACATAATCATTGATTCAGAACTACCTATGCATTCCATACTTTTTCTTGGATTCCCTGCTCAAATATGCAATTATGGAGAACCTATTATTTGAAAAGCATTGTGTTAGGTACATACAAAATCTGTGAACCAAGGTTGAGCCCTCAGGAAGCTTCTCTCCAGCCAAACCTCAGTGAATGGGTTGAAGCCCCACTCTCTAATGCATTCGGGGCACGTCTTCTTCCCCCTTCTTGAAACCCTCTTAGGGCTTTGCTTTTCAAATTCCTAATCATCTTTCTAATGTCATTCTTTGAAAAAAAAAAAAAAAATCACCTCCTCCAGGATGACTTCCCTGGCTCAGTCTAGGCTGATGCCCCACTGAAGGCATCATAACACCTCCTGTTCTGGGGAGCAGCATAGTATCATGCTTGACAGCTGAGCCCAGAGTCAGATGACCTGACTTCCCGTTGGGCTCTGCTACTTACTGTATGGCCTTGGGCAAGTTGCTTAACCTCTCTGTGTCTCCACTTCTCAGCATTAGTAAAATTGCATCATAATATTGTTCACCCTATGGGGTTGTTGTGAGTTTTAAATTAATTAATATGTATAAAATCCTTAGAAGAATGTCTGGGATTTGCTAGTAAGGTCTGAATAAGTGTTAGTTAGCTATTGTCTGTTTACCTATTTCTCACTCGAGGATGAACTCTTTAAAGGTAGAGACTGCCTTTTATTCTCACATCTCCTAAACCTAAAACCTGAAACAGTGCCTTGGGCTATACAATGTTGAAAGTACAGGTCATGTAATGTAGAGATGTGAACCAACTGTACTTTTTCTTGTAATGTCCCTGCAGGCCTCATCTGTGGGTGGGGCTTGTCCTTCTCCTGCCCTTGGTTGCAATTTCAGACCATTCCCACCGCTTTTCTGCTCACTCTCAAATAATGAAAAGTCTTCCTCTGTCATCTTTTTTTTTTTTTTTTGGCCGTGCCATGCAGCATGTAGGATCTTAGTTCCCTGGCCAGGGATGGAACCCGTGCCCCCTGCAGTGGAAGCAGAGAGTCCTAACCACTGGACTGCCAGGGAAGTCCCCCAACTTCTCATTTTTATAGCTGAAATGTTCTGTCTCGTGTAATAGTAAAACTGGCAATTACCTGTAATGATGAAGCTTCTCCCCTCCCCCAGCCGGCTCCTGCTTTGTGCTGACAGCAGCAGTGAGAAGAGATGGTGCGCTTGGCTTCTCCCTTCCTCTGCCAGCTCCTCCTCCAAACCTTTCACTCACCAGCTGCAGTCTCTGGACCTTCCAGAATTGGAGTCAGGGCAAGGACAAGAAGAAGTAAGGGGGCAGGAAAAGTCTTTCTTGACTGGCACCAACCAGGTGCTAGTTCTCTCAGGCCTTGGGGGTGTTTAAGATCCATGCTTTGTGAGGTGCTTTCCTAGGCTCTGCTCCAGAGAGACGCCCCATGACTAGGGATCGTTCCATGCAGCCCCTGTTGCTACAGACCAAGCACTCTCAGACTGGCCACTTTACAAGTCCCTAAACCCTAGCTCCTCCCCAGGTCATTTCCATAGACTATCTATTAAGGTCTCATTGCCAGTCCAGATGGCTACCTTGTGCAAAGTCCCTTTAAATTGGCATCAGACAGGCTGTCTCCTACATGGCTTTCATCTGGTCCACATGAGACATGTATTCCACACTGTCAGCAGTAGATGAAAAACTTGCTACTGGTGCAGCCACCCCTTGCAGGCAGTTCTAGTCACAGCCTTTCAGGCGTGGGTCACACACCAGTCTCTGTGCTCCATAGACTCCAAGGGCCGAGATCTCACAGGGGTCTCCCAGAAGCCCCTCGAATATGGCTTCGTGTCAAGGAGACAAAAAATGCAACAGCACTTTAAAATCCTTTCCTGAAAGTCTCCAATTTCCAACCTCTGGCCACTTCAACTTCAATCCCTGAAAGTGAGAGGCAAAGGATCACAAAACTGGTCTGCATACACCTTCTTTGCAAATTCTGCCTAGTGGGTTTAGCACCTCCCTTGGAATGTGGCAACTATTTGTTGCCATATTTAGTGCATTTAGTTTTCAGCTTTGGGGGCCTCAGCAGGCAAAGACTCCTATTAAAACACTGTGTTATATATAGTAGCTCTTCAATAAATGTTACTGAGTAAATGAATGAATCAGTGACTGTCTGGTAGGAGAATGATAGGTTCCAGGAGACAGTTTCATCTTTTTACATTAAAATTGCAAAAGTACTTGAAGTATTGGGGTGAGAGGCTGAGGAACCCTCTAAAGTGCAGCGCCTCCCTTTCCGATTCATTGTCAGTGCTTCATCTCACCGGTCACAGGGTCTGAAGGTGGCTGGCCCCATCACTGTTTGTTTCCTCTGCCACCTCTCATTGCTGAAGCTGTTACCACCGACCCTTCGAGCTGGTCCCCAACGAGGGTCCTCCTGCCCGGTGCTGTTCGAGCCAAGAGACCAAATTTGGTTCAGAAGCAGAGGAAAGCTTTATTCTTTGATCAGAGAGTGGACAGGTGCGAGATCTGGCTCTGGAGCAGGCACTCCCCAGGACGCGGTGGGGCTGCTTTGCAGGGTTCTGTCAGCAGGGAGGGGGCAGAGACAGGCACAGGCTCACACTCCAGATCGAAGTTTGGACCCAGAGATTCTGCACACAGCCCATCACTGCCACCGCCTTCAACTGAGGGTCATGCACTGCACTTCTGCACACTCCCCCGAGCTGAGGCATCAGCGCAGCCGTTTCATACTAGGAACTCAGGTCTGAAGGGCCGGGAGCGAGGCCTCTGCACGCAGCACCCTGTGAGCAAGTGACACTAGACTAAGCACAAAGGAAAAGACAAAAAGGTTAAACTTGCTGCTGGTGACAAATCCCTCCTCTCTTTTGTCCTTCTCCTTATTCTTGAGGGGCGCTAGGGGGCGAAGGTCCATCTTTTGTACCCCCGCCCCCCGAAGAGGACCAGCCTTCTTCCCAGATGCCTTTAGATGTGTTTGATGGTCACCAGGCCTCAACCCTAACTGTTCGTATTGCTGAGCGACCATCATTTATCTAACCCTTTGGAGACAAAGGACACCAGATAATTTAAGATACATGGCCCAAATATTAGCAAGAGCAAGTATTTCCTAAAAATGCAGGTATCTAGGTCTTTTGCCTGTAGGCCAATGTGCCCTGATATGGAGGCTCACTGCAGTGAGCCTAAGTATCCCTGGTCACACTTTGTTGTTTTTTTGGAAGAAAAGCTTCAGGTCAGAGAGAGGTTCGCATGAGTCAGGGGGGGTCCGTGGCCCCAGGTTGTCTCTCCGGAGGTAGCGTTTAGGGTCCTCTTCACTCAAGGGTGATGTGCCCACAGAGCGATCCCTGCAATGTCAGGGCAGAGTAGGTGGTTAGGGTCACCGAGTGGGGTCCGTTCCCCTTAGGACTGAGCTGGTCTTGCAGGCTGCTGGTTTTCCAGGTTTTTAGGTGTCCCCAGTCTCCTGGCCAGAATGGTTGGAGGGCCAGGTTGGTGGGTGCAGGCAGCACCTGGTTACCATATTCCATGAAAGCTTTCATAGTTTCCCCTCCCTGGAGGGCACACTTGAGTTGTTCCATTTCAAGTCAAGGTGTCCATTCTCTCGGGCTCGGGTAGTGGCTGTACCATAGATGAGTTCAAAGGCACTTAACTTTCACTTATCCCTTGGGGCTAATCACATGCGGAGCAGGGCAACTGGAAGCAACTTAATCCAGTCTTCTTGAGTTTCTGGACATAGCTTGGCTAAGGCCCATTTCAAAGTCTGACTGGAGCTTTCTTCTCTCCCCAACAACTGAGGTCTCTAGGCTGAGTGCAAGGTCCGCCCACAGTGCTCGTTATATCCCCTTCGTCACTTGAGACACAAATGCTGGGCCATTATTACTTTGTAGGGACCCTGGAAGCCCAAACCTGGGAATTATTTCTGTTGGTAACGTTTCTATACACCCAGAAAAAGAGTCTGCTAGCACCAAGAGATACCTGAAATTGCCAGGTACTCTCGCCATGCCAGTGAAATCAGCCTGCTAATCTTCCCCAGGATATGTCCCTCTGGTCTGAATGGGCCTTACCTGGGGGCCTCTAAGGGGTCTGGTGTTGGAGTTGTTCATTGTGCAGACGGGGCATGTCTCAACTATGCGACTGATTATACTTTTCATGCCAGGAGTTACCATGACCTCAACTAGCCAATTATATACCTTTAGTGAGTTCCTTGATGAGCCTCCCTGATGGCTTGACAAGCTGCAATTTGGGTGAAGAAGTATTGCCCGTGTTCACTAACTAGCCACCCACGGCCTCCTAGATCTCTGTCGAAGCCCCATTTTCAGGCTCTGTTTAATTCTTCCTCTGTGCAGATTGAGGAACAATTGGATGGATCTGGCCTTTGAGGTATGAGGGGTAGTTGCCAAGTTACTGGTTCTAGGGCTGCCCTTTCAGCAGTTGCATTGGCCTTGTCATTTCCCTTTATTACCTCTGCATCCTTCTCTTGGTGACCCCTACAATGAATCACTCACCTTTTTTGGAAGCTGTACTGCTTCTAAGAGCTTCAGTATATTTAAGCCATGTTTCACCCATTTATTCTCCACAGCAGGCATACTTCTTTCCTTCCAGATAGCCCTGTGTGTGAAGGATGGCATATCGTGGGAATCTTCCCTAAGACTCAGGTGAAGACTATCAACTAGGCCTTTTGGACAGAAGTCCCTGGGGGTAGGTTTCTTGCTTCTATGACTTAGGTCTGGGAGGTCACTGCCTACCCTGACAGCCTTTTTCCTTCTCTCATAAAACTGCTCCCATCTGTGAATCATTCCTCTTCGGTATTTGGGAGAGGCTCACTTCCTAGGTCAAGGCGACTGGAATAGATCGTGTCTATGGCTTCTATATAATCATGCTCCAAGGGCCCTATTTCTGTGGGTAGCAGGGTAGCAGGATCTAGCCAGTGACAGTTTTTTTATGGTAACCACTGGGTTGCCTAAAGGCATAGCGTGAACTTGAATCGACTTTCTGGGGGTTAGCCATTCTGTTCCCTTAGAACTTAACTGAAGCCTGAAGCCGGTGTGGAGTCCGTATAGTGATTGGCTGACCAAATGTTAACTTTTCAGCCTCCTTTAGCAGGGTTGTAGTAACTGCTATTGCTGGTAGACAAGGAGGCCGTCCCTTAGCAGTTTGATCTAATTGGTTGGAGAAATAAGCAACCACCTGAGTAAGGGGTCCCATTTTTTGAGCTAATACGCCAAGGGCGATTCCCTTTCTTTTATGAATGTAAAGGTCAAAGGGTTTAGCTAAATTTTGGAGGGCCAGGAGACGAGTCTGAAGTAACTGCTTTTTCAGTTCTTCAAAGGCCCCTTCACATTCTGAATTCCATTCAAAGGATCATTATCTTTTCTTTTCAACTTTTCATACAGAGTCCCAGCTATTAAACCATAGTTAGGGATCCAGACGTGGCAAAACCTGGCCATCCCCAGGAAACCCCTAAGCTGTCTTTTAGTTTCAGGAGGGGTGAGGCAGCAAATGACTTCTTTCCTTTCCTGGGGTATGCTTCTCTTGCCTTCTGTGAGAATGAAGCCTAGGTAGGTCACCCTAGTTTGTGGTGTTTGAACCTTTTTCTTGGATACCTTATATCCTTTATCTGCTAGGTTGTTCAGGGTGGTTACAGTATTTTTGTCAGAGGCCTCCTTAGTAAGGCTGGCAATCAGAATTTCGTCTACATACTCGAGGAGGGTTCCCTCCTCCAGACGTAGATCTTTTAGGTCTTTAGCTAAAGTTTTCCCAAAGATGGTGGGAGAATTTTTGAACCCTTGAGGCAGGACTGTCCAGCAGTATTGTTGTTTTTGTTGCATGTTTGGGTCCTGCCATGCAAAAGCAAAACTTTCTTGTGGCTCTGTGGTTAATGGAATACAGAGGAAGATATCTTTTAAATCTGATACAGAGCCCCAGGTCCTGGTGGACGGTAGAGCGGCCAGCAGGGTGTAGGATTAGACACTACTGGGTGTATATCTTCAGTGGCTTCATTGACTGCCCTGAGGTCCTGTGCCACCTGGTATTTCCCATTGGGTTTCTTTACGGGGGGAATGGAGGTATTACAGGCTGACTGACATGGTCTAATAAGGCCCTGGTCAGTTAGGCCCTGTGACATGGGCAGTTCCCAACAAGACCTCCCAGCAGAGTGGGTACTGTTTTCTATTGGGCCACGTATGTACAGATTTTAGATGGACTATCATGTGACTGGCTCCTACAGCTCATCCCACCCATCCCTGGGCCCAGACCTCGGCATTTATTCCAGGGAAATCAACTTGCTCTGTCTGGGGAGGTTTGTCCTCAGCCATTAACATTATCATCTTGTGCCCTTTGTCTAAGGGGACACCAGTCTCCAATTTGTCTCCCATTAGGTGTACAGTAGCTCCCAAGATATCTCTTCCTAGCAAAGGTATGGGGCACTCGGGAACATGCAGGAAGGAATGGGTGAGCCTATGTTTGTCCAGTTTACATTCTGATGGTTCTATGAATGCCCGTTCTTGGACCTTCCCTGAGACCCCCATAATTTTACAACTCTTGTGACTGAGTTTACCTGATCTGGTGTTCAGAACTAAGTAAGTGGCATGAGTGTCAACTAAGAATTCAACAGGCTTTCCCCCCATGTCCAATATTAGCTGAGGCTCCTAGGGGTCAATTGGTGTGCCAGCTTAGCAGCCCCCTGGCCCCATCATTCTTCATCTATCTGGTATTCCCTTCCAATGACTCAGGGTGGGTGGTAGTATAGATTCAGAGGCATTTCCTGAATGCACTTCTGCACATGGTCTGCTGAGCTGAAGTGTCAGGCACAGCCATTTCACACTAGGAACTCTGGTCTGAAATGCTGGGTACAAGGCCTCTTCACATGGTATCCTATGAGCAGGTGAAACTAGACTAAGTACAAAGGAAAAGAAAAAGGTTAGACTTTATTACCCAGTTTCTACTTTTATTTCTCGGGAATTGTTAATGGACTTTACCAGTGACACAGCCACCACTGTAAATAGCTCTGCTTCCACTGTTACTACCATTCTTAGTTTATACGAATCCATGGTTTATGTCTGTTATATATGCCAAGGAGATAATTACCAAAAAAAAAAAATCAAGAGGAGAAATATTTGGTAGCCCTTTCCATATATAGTATATCAATATCGTAATAGTGATACTTCCATTGACAGAGTGTTAGGAGCTTGAAAGATCAGTCAGAAATACAAATATAAATAACAACAGAATAAAGTATAAATAAGCATACAGTATAATAAGACATTAAGCATATAAGACACAAAGTAAAATAAGCATGAAGTAACAAGCCTAAATCACAAGAATAATTACTTTATTTATATGAGAACATGCCACACAATTTCCTTTTGTAAAAAAGAAAATTTCTTAATTCAAGTTGTAAACATGTTATATACATAAATCACATTCTGATAGAATATATCTATTGGGTAAAATAACATGCATCAACAGTCTACTTCTTGTCTAGGATGTTCAGGTCATGCATGAGATGTTTCTTATTATTGTCTGCAGTAAGCTTGATTTCCCTGATTAATTGCTTTAAAACGGAGCAACCATGAAATATAAGTTCTCCTATGTTTTTAACAAGGCATGTTGTACTAAATCAGTATCTGGGATTACAGCATCCAGTGGGATAGGGGATGATATACTGGTTCTACTGCCTGCAATTGGGAGCAAGAACAAAGGGCTGCCACATTTCTGGGACTTGCCTTTTCCCACAGACCCTATGCCTGCCAACGAAGGAGTTACAACTCTAGATATTTCTGATCCCTCTGTCCCTTCAGGAATCCATAAGTTTAAAGGCCAGATCCTGCACAGTCAAGAGTACAAGATCCCAACAGGCTTTCAGGACAAACGCGTCTTAGTGATCGGTCTTGGGAACACTGGAGGGGACATTGCAGTGGAGCTCAGTCGAACTGCAGCTCAGGTACACCATCTTTGAATCTGCACTCCCACCCCCAGCATCATTTCTGGTGTCTGGAGAGTGGTATTCAAGATTATAAAACACACCGGCCAATCGCAAAATTATGTGGACACAGGGTGAGTGAAAAAAAAATGTTGAAAATCCCTAAAGCCTCTCATAACGCACGCTTTACAGAACTGAACCATCTCCAAGAAGGGTCTAAGAAAATTGTGTGGATGCCAGACCACTAAGTATTTTTCAGAGGTACCCCTGGAACAAGATCAAATGAGCAAATTGTTCTACCCATGCTAACTGTCTTTCTTTCACACTCTCTCTCTCTAATTCTGGAAAGAAAAACCATGTAAAAAGAGAAAGGGGAGGTTGTTTTCTGAACATCTCCAAGTTTTCAATTAGGAGTCAGATTTGTACTTCGTTTTGAGGTAAAAGCCCCCGTTACTTTGCCCAAGAAGTATGCATAATGATTTTAGAAATTCCAAGCATAGATCCACAAATTAGAAATCTACTCCACTTTATCATAAATTATAGGACAATGATTAGATTTAGAAATAATAGATTTTTATTTAATTTAGTTAAAATTGCTTTCTCAAAACCTCACTTTAAATCCTATACTATTTACATGTAAAAAACTGCCAGCTCAATAGCACATGTCTACTAGTACTATAATTCTTTACTTTAAACATGATGAAAATACTTAACCGATACATAGATCAGGTCAAAGTGATTTATGAAAATAATGACAGCAGTGGGAACACCTTGTCATTTGTAGATCTAGGTACAACTTCACCAGTCCTCTGTTGTTATAAGACCAGAATGTTATAAATCGTTTGAAACATATTGAAGAAAAATACTACAAAAATGATGCACATGTATTTATCCTTCTTGCCTTACTTTTTAGGTTCTTCTCAGTACTAGAACTGGTACCTGGGTCATCAGCCGCTCTTCAAATGGGGGCTACCCATTTAATATGATGACTACAAGACGACGCCACAATTTTACTGCACAAGTTCTGCCTTCATGTGTACTAAAGTGGAGTCAAGAGAGGGGCTTGAATAAAAGATTTGATCATACGAATTATGGACTAAATATTACTAAGGGGTACTTATATTTTTATTTACTGGTAAAGTTATTTAATCAATATTTCTCATTCTATTTTATTCAGAACTCAAAATGTTCAATTATTGTGACATTGCCTTTGTTTACCCTGTTCTAAGCTTATTCTTTTAAGACAATGTCTATCAGTACCACAGAGGTTCTTGAAATAGGAGTACTCTCTGTCTGGTAGCAAAATAGTAATTGATGAGGCTAGAAGAAAATGAAGGATGGAAACTTTATTTCCAGTTTGAAAATTACGAAATTTAAATTGGCCTTGAGGGTTCACAGGATGGCTGCCATCCACAAATAGAATATTTCCAGCAACAGTGAGTGCAGATGGCCAGCTCTCACTAACTTTTAATAAATGTCTACTCTGGCTGAATGATTAGAGGTATGAATTGCCAATAGGAATTCCTAGAGTTATATATTTTAATACACATCTATATAGAGCTACACATTGGCAAGGAAAAGGAAAACTTTGAAATGCATGTAAAGTCATTAAATATGATTTTTATTATATGCATGACCCAAATATGTTTTCTTGGGTAAGATAGCTTTCAACTTACGAAGAAAATTAATAACAAAGAATGATTCAATATGTAAATTTTATAGACATTATGTCTGCTGCAATTAGGTAGAATGATGTTCATAATGAAAATATTTATTATTAAAATCTATCAGTAGATTCAATTTTTTTTTTTTTGGCGGTATGCGGGCCTCTCACTGCTATGGCCTCTCCCGTTGCGGAGCACAGGCTCCGGATGCGCAGGCGCAGCGGCCATGGCTCACGGGCCCAGCTGCTCCGCGGCATGTGGGATCTTCCCGGACCAGGGCACGAACCCGTGTCCCCTGCATCGGCAGGCGGACTCTCAACCACTGCGCCACCGGGGAAGCCCAGATTCAATTTTTTTAATCTAAAAATTTTTTTGTAATTTCCTCTTTGCCAAATGCCAATCCTTTGAGGTCTGGGTGATGTGGACCCAAAACTATCAAATGGATAGTTGTGTACTTGATCCTGACATTGCTCCAGAAATTAGACCCAGGAGATAGAGAATTTTAAACCCCACAGGAAAGAGTAGGTTTAGTCATTTTCTACATGCCTTCTACTGGGAGCAGGAAAACAAAAGATGCTATAGAAACAGTAAGTCAGATAGACAACTTTGAATTAGACATTGGTCAATTTACTCCCTTGACGTGGCAGATATTTTGAATTGACTAAATAAATCATTTGCTGAGTGTCTTATAAATATAACCACAGTGAATAATTTTCTCCTCTGTGTCAAAGGAAAAAACCAAAAACAATTGTGAATGATGAGCTGCCAACCTGTATCCTCTGTGGGACAGTCACTATGAAAACCAGCGTGAAGGAGTTTACAGAAACCTCTGCTCTCTTTGAAGACGGGACAGTGGAAGAAAACATCGATGTTGTAATCTTCACTACAGGATACACCTTTTCTTTTCCCTTTCTGGAAGAACCTCTCAAAAGCCTTTGTACAAAGAAGACATTCCTGTATAAGCTGGTCTTTCCCTCAAACCTAGAGAGGACAACACTGGCTATGATTGGCTTCATCAGCCTTACAGGATCCATCTTAGCAGGCACAGAGCTCCAAGCACGATGGGCCACAAGAGTATTCAAAGGTACCTGGACTCTATTTAAAGCCCTATGTGAACAAATGAGTCTTGAAACCAGTCCCCTGAGATTTAGCTAAAATCAAACAAATGTGAGTTAAAGAACCATAAAACATCCAAAAAAATTTTAGTGAAGAATTAATTTTATATATGTGTAATATTATGGTGGGTGTGCTTATGTCATTAATGTGACTGAGTGGAAAAAGAGGCTTTTACTCTGTGGACAGAATAAATTTGGACAACAAAATAAAATCACATTTCTCAGAGTAACTGAAAATATTAGAAGCTTCAGGATCCTGTTTTATACTACTCTAGTCAAATCAAGTCTAGTTTAGTCCATTTACTCCTAAGTCTTTCCATTTATGACTATCAGTAGAGTTTTATATTGCTTCCTAAGAAAGACACTGAAATAATATACACTGTGAATAAAGTTGGGGTCTAAGGAGATAGTGACTTTTAAGCAATGCCCATAAAAACACTGTAGACACTGGACACAGATTGCTATCAGTTATCACCGTAAGAGCAGAGATGATAGAGTCAGGGCTACTGGGGTCCAATCCCAACTCATTAGCTTTGCAAGGACCTCTTTAAATCTCAGTCCCTTTTTCTGTAAAATGAGGATAATAAAACCTGTTTCACAAAGGTTTTGTAAAACGAATAACGTCTACAAAGCAATTAGCACAGTTCTTGGCACAGAGTAAATGCTCATTAACTTACAGCTGTTGTTCTCACTGTTGCTATTATTATCATACCTCTGTAAAGTAGGGCAAGTTTTAGATTCATAAGCATTTTAAAGAATTCCATTTGTAACTGTATTACTGCATTTGTAAAAATATAAACCTCAATCACAGTTGAGCCAACCAGCTGTCCTTTAGCAGAATTATACCCTTAATGAATAAAAACAATCACAAATAATTTATCAATAGCATATAACACAATATTAAGTAGTACTGATTTCTGTCACACTGTAAAAATGTATTAGATATCAACCATACTTTAAAATGTTCTCCTAAATTGACAAACACGATATTTTAACCGGGAGGGTGAGGAGTGGAGGGGAGGAGAAGGTGATTAAGAAATCTCATTTATTTTTATTACAGAAAAAATTCCATGGCATTTGTGATTAAATTATTACAAATGTTTACTTAAGGCTAATTAAAGTGCTTTCACAGCATTTTCCAATTATATTAAAACAATAGCAAAGATCAATAAAACTAAAAGCTGGTCCTTTGAGAAGATAAACAAAATTGAGAAACCATTAGCCAGGCTCATCAAGAAAAAGAGGGAGAGGACTCAAATCAATAAAATTAGAAATGAAAAAGGAAAAGTTACAACGGACACCGCAGAAATACAAAGCATCATAAGAGATTACTACAAGCAACACTATACCAATAAAATGGACAACCTGGAAGAAATGGACAAATTCTTAGAAAGGTATAACCTTCCAAGACTGAACCAGGAAGAAATAGAAAATATGAACAGACCAATCCCAAGTAATGAAATTGAAACTGTGATTAAAAATCTTCCAACAAACAAAAGTCCAGGACCAGATGGCTACACAGGTGAATTCTATCAAACATTTAGAGACAGTTACCCATCCTTCTCAAACTCTTCCCAAAAACTGCAGAGGAAGGAGCACTCCCAAACTCACTCTGTGAGGTCACCATCACCCTGATACCAAAACCAGACAAAGATACTACAAAAAAAGAAAATTACAGACCAATATCAATGATGAATATAGATGCAAAAATCCTCAACAAAATACTAGCAAACAGAATCCAACAACACATGGAAAGGATCATACACCATGATCAAGTGGGATTAATCCCAGGGATGCAAGGATTCTTCAATATATGCCAATCAATCAATATGATACACCATATTAACAAATTGAAGAATAAAAACAACATGATCATCTCAATAGATGCAGAAAAAGCTTTTGACAAAATTCAACACATATTTATGATAAAAACTCTCCAGAAAGTGGGCACAGAGGGAAGCAACCTCAACATAATAAAGGCCATGTATGACAAACCCACAGCAAACATCATTCTCAATGGTGAAAAGCTGAAAACATTTCCTCTAAGATCAGGAACAAGACAAGGATGTCCACTCTCGCCACTCTTATTCAACATAGTTTTGGAAGTCCTAGCCATGGCAAACAGAGAAGAAAAAGAAATAAAAGGAATACAAATCGGAAAAGAAGAAGTAAAACTGTCACTGTTTGCAGATGACATGATACTATACATAGAGAATCCTAAAGATGCCACCAGAAAGCTACTAGAGCTAATCAATGAATTTGGTAAAGTTGCAGGATACAAAATTAATGCACAGAAATCTCTTGCATTCCTATACACTAACAACAAAATACCAGAAAAAGAAATTAAGGAAACACTCCCATTTACCACTGCAACAAAAAGAATGAACTACCTACAAATAAACCTACCCAAGGATGTAAAAGCCCTGTACTCAGAAAACTATAAGACACTGAAAGAAATTAAAGACGACACAAACAGATGGAGAGATATACCACATTCTTGGATTGGAAGAATCAATATTGGGAAAATGACTATACTACTCAATGCAATCTACAGATTCAATGCAATCCCTATTAAATTACCAGTGGCATTTTTTAGAGAACTAGAACAAAAAAATCTTAAAATTTGTATGGTGACACAAAGGACCCCGAATAGCCAAAGCAGTCTCGAGGGAAAAAAACGGAGCTGGTGGAATCAGACTCCCTGCCTTGAGACTATACCACAAATCTACAGTAATCAAGACAAAATGGTACTGGCACAAAAACAGAAATGTAGATCAATGGAACAGGATAGAAAGCCCAGAGATAAAGCCATGCACCTGTGGTCAACTAATCTATGACAAAGGAGGCAAGGATATACAATGGAGAAAAGACAGTCTCTTCAATAAGTGGTGCTGGGAAAACTGGACAGCTACATGGAAAAGAATGAAATTAGAACACTCCCTAACACCATACACAAAAATAAACTCAAAATGGATTAGAGACCTAAATGTAAGACCAGACACTATACAAATCTTAGAGGAAAACAGGAAGAACACTCTGTGACATAAATCACAGCAAGATCTTTTCTGACCCACCTCCTAGAGTAATGGAAATAAAAATAAAAATAAACAAATGGGACCTAATGAAACTTAAAACCTTTCGCACAGCAAAGGAAACTACAAACAAGATGAAAAGACAACCCTCAGAATGGGAGAAAATATTTGCAAACAAATCAACAGACAAAGGATTAATCTCCAAGATATATAAACAGCTCATGCAGCTCAATATTGAAAAAACAAACAACCCAATCAAAAAACGGGCCTAAATAGACATGTCTCCAAAGAAGACATACAGATGGCCAAGAGGTATGTGAAAAGCTGCTCAACACCACTAATTATTAGAGAAATGCAAATCAAAACAACAATGAGGTATCACCTCACACCAGTTAGAATGGGCATCATCAGAAAATCTACAAACAACAAATGCTGGAGAGGGTGTGGAGAAAAGGGAACCCTCTTGCACTGTTGGTGGGAATGTAAACTGATACAGCCACTATGGAGAACAGTATGGAGGGTCCTTAAAAAACTAAAAATAGAATTACCATATGACCCAGCAATCCCACTACTGGGCATATACCCAGAGAAAACCATAATTCAAAGAGACACATGCACCCCAGTGTTCATTGCAGCACTATTTACAATAGCCAGGTCATGGAAGCAACCTAAATACCTGGTGACAGAAGAATGGATAAAGAATGGAATACTACTCAGCCACAAAGCGGAACGAAATTGGGTCATTTGTAGAGACATGGATGAATCTAGAGACTGTCATACAGAGTGAAGTAAGTCAGAAAGAGAAAAACAAATATTGTATATTAACGCATATATGTGAAACCTAGAAAAATGGTACAGATGAGCCAGTTTGCAAGGCAGAAATTGAGACACAGATGTAGAGAACAAACTTATGGACACCAAGGGAAGAAAGTGGGGGCAGGGGGTAGGATGAATTGGGAGACTGAGATTGACATATATACATTAATATGTATGAAATAAGTAATTTTTTTAAAAGCCACAATGAAATATCGCCTCATACCTATAAGAATGGCTATTATCAAAAAAACAAAAGATAACATGTGTTGACAAGAATGTGGAAAAATTGGAACCCTTCTACACTATTTGTGGGAATGCAATAGTGCAGCCACTGTGGAAAATAGTATGGAGGTGGCTAAGAAATTAAAATTAGAAGTACCATATGACCCAGCAATCTCACTCCTGGGTATATATCCAAAAGAATTGAAGTCAGCATCACAAGGAGATATCTGCACTGCCATATTCATGGAAGCATGGTTCCCAATAGTCAAGATATGGAAACAACTTAACTGTCCATCAGTGAATAAATGGGCAAAGAATATACAGACAATGAAATATTACTCAACCTTAAAAAAAAAAAAAGAAATCCTGCCATCTGTGACAACATAGATGAATCTGGAGAACATTATGCTAAATGAAATAAGCAGTCACAGAAGGACAAATGCTGCATGATCCCACTTATACGAGGAATCTGAAATAGTCAAACTCATAGAAGCAGACAGTAGAATGGTGGTTAGCAGGGACTGCGGGAAGGGGAATGGGGAGTTGTTGTTTGATGAGTATAAAGTTTCAGTTATGCTAGATGAATATGCTCTACAGATCTGCTATACAGCACAGTGACTATACTTAACAATACTGTATTATACACCAGAAATTTTGTTAAGAGGGCAGATCTCATGTTATGTTCAATAAAAAAAAGAAGACGATCCCAAAACAAAAACAAAAACACAGAAGACTCTTAAGTACCTGGATTTTTTAGGTATTTTATAATAAGCTCAAAAATGCTTATCAGAATGACAGAGCTCGGCCCTGCCCCCTCCCCCTCCCCGTTCAGGGAAAAAAAAAAAAGGAATGACAGAGCTGAGAAAACAAAACTTGATTAGATCATACCATAGAAGTGATTGCAAGCCTCTCCAGAGAGCCTCCAACAGGCAGTCTGGGAACCACCAAGTGAAGTCTTTCCAGCTTTATGCAGGATAAAATGATCCCAGTGGCAAGTATACTACAGAGCTAAGTCAGACCCTTCTCATGTAGGTTAGTAACCCCACACCCTGGGGTCAGCAACTTGGCAACTGACAAGGGCAGGACTGGCCAGAAAAGAGAGACTGCATCTAGGTGGATTGTTGAGAACAAGCACATCCTCACAACAGCTCAAGCAGACAGAACCTTTGTGAGACTGAGAGACTGCCTGGCCTCTTCCATGCTTGAGCCTCCCCATGTAACAAAATGAAGACATACCAAAGCAGGGTTACAAGAGTGGGGTCATTTTAAGTGTTTACAGTTAACCAGCTAATAGTTTTAATGCACACACACAAACATAATGTGGAGGTATATATACAATATAATGTAAATAATATATGTCAATATATGTAAAGTGCAAGCAGATGAAGAGAGGCAGGTTCTGACGACCAGTGCAGTGCAGGCTCAGCCACGGGGCATCTGTCCTCACAATTTCAGCAGTACAGTACCCTGCTTAAGTGAATTCAGGGGGGAATTTACCTCCAAAAAATTACCCTCTGCACTCTAATTCCATTCTAAGCTTTGATGACCACATGTTTTGAGGTTGGAGCAGTGGGGGGCCAGAAATCAGGGGGAGGAAAACTCAACGGAAGAGGCACATGTGACTTTAGTGTGGTTTCTGACTTTTCTTACAGGACTCTGTAAGATACCTCCATCTCAAAAACTGATGGCTGAGGCTACGAAAAAGGAGCAGCTCATAGAAAGGTATGAAATATAGCCTGCTACCAATATATTCCATTACAAAAAAAAAAAAGATTTTCAATATAAAAGCCATTCCCAGAGAAGCAATGTGGCAGGATGGAAATAACTGCATTATGAGTCAGAAGAATGTTTTCAGTCCTAACTCTTCCACCAACTAGATTTATGGCCTTAGATGTGTCCCGTGGAGAGACCAGGTCACTCCACTGAGCACGGCCCAGAACAGATGGCAATCCTTTGTTCACTTGCCCCCAAAGCCCTGTTCTCTGTGTTCTCCTCCTACTTCTCAGGCTGCTCTTTCTATGCATTTACAGGTGTCTCCTCTTCCTCACTCCTGAAAAATGGTGAACCCCAGCCTTAATCCTCAGACCTCTTCTCACTTCTATTAACCCTCACTCCTAGGTGGCCTCACCAGGCCTCTGGCTTTACATGCCATCATACACTCATGGCTCCCAAACTTGGATCTCTAGCCCAAATCTCTCCTCGGAACTCCAACTCTTAATCCAACTCCCTCTAGATAGCTCCACTTAGATATGTAATGAGTGTTTGAAATTTAATATGTCTAAAAACTAACCCTCGACCTCCACCTGCACATGGGCTGCTCTGAGACTTTCCCCTTCTCAGTCAATGGCTACTTATTCCAGTTGAACAGTCAAAAACTTTGGAGTGATCTTTTTTTCCTCTTTTTCTCTCACATCCTCAGCAAATACTGTCAACTCTTACCTTCAAATAAATTCAGAATCCAGACCCTTCTCACGACACTGGCTGCTACCACCCCAGAACAGGCCACAATCATCTCTCACCAGGACACTTGCTGTCACCTCTTATCTGGTCTCTGTACCTCCCGTCTGCTATTCTATGGTCTAACCTTGATGCTGCACAAGAGTGACCAATGCTAACATTGCTCTTCTGTTGAAAACCCTCTGACTGCTTCCCATTTCACTCCCAGAAACTTCCCTGCAGCTCTGCACCCCTGTAGGCAACCAGCTACCTTTATGCCCTCATTGCCTCCTGTTCTCCCACCTCACCCATACTGCTCCAGTCACTCCAGACAGCTCCCTGCTCTTCCAACATACCAAGCATAGCCCCCTCAGAACCTTTGCACTTACTGTTCCCTCTGCCTGGAATGTTCTGCCCCCACCCCGTACCTGTAGGTTCACTCTGCTCAAATATCACCTCATAAGAGAGAAGCCTTCTCTGAGAACACTGTACAAAATGGCAAACCACTCAGTCTCATCATTGCCTCTTCCCCTTTACCCTCCTTTATATATCTTCATAATTCCTATTACCACTTGATATATTCTATATCTATTTGGCTGGGGTTTTTTTTTTCTACAGCCTGCTGATTTTCCCTGTTATAATGTAAGTTCCTTGATAGCAAGGACTTTGTTTTACTCACTGTTGAACTCCCAGCACCTAGGATGGCGCCTGTCATGTGATACACACTTAAGATTGATTAATTGAAGGAAAGAATGAATAATTGAAAGAATGACATTGGCACATCATGAAGGTTTACTAACAACAGAAATAAATGGGAATAGAGCCTTCATATACACTATACAGTTGACCCTTGAACAATACAGGTTTGAACTGCGTGGGTCCACTTACGTGTAGATTTTTTTCAATATATTGGAAAAATTGGGGGAGGTTTTTGACAATTTGAGAAAACTCAGATGAATCACAAAGCCTAGAAATACTGAAAAAATTAAGAAAATTTAGGTATGTCATGAATGCGCAAAATATATGTAGATACTAGTCTGTTTTATTATTTACTACCATCAAATATACAAAAATCTATTTTAAAATTTATCAAAACTTGCACACATAAACACAGACCATGCATGGCACCATTCACAATCAAGAGAAATGTAAATAAATGTAAAGATGCAGTATTAAATCATAACAGCAGAAACTTAACTGTAGTATATACTGTACTACTGCAATAACTTCAGTAGCCACCTCCTGTTGCTATTGTGATCAGCTCAGGCGTTTCAACTATCAGCTTAATATGTCATGTGATGCTAATCATCTCTGCAAGAGCAGTTCATCTCTCCAGTAAATTTCGTGTCTCAAAAAGTCATCTCTTGCAGTTATCACGTATTTTCCGTCGTGTTTAGTAAACCTTGAATAATACCACAGGACCCATACAAAAGTGTCACTAGTGATGCTGGAAATGCTCCCAAGGAGGAGGAAAAACGTCATGACATTACAAGAAAAGGTTGATATGTACTATAGATTGAGGTCTGCTAGCTGCAGCTGCCTGTCTTTTCAAGATAAATGAATCCAGCATAAGGACTGTTATTTAAAAAAAGAAAATTTGTGAAGCCATCGCTGTAGTATGCCAGCAGGCATGAAAACCTTGCACTTTTTGTGAAATACCTTTTTATCTTGTATTGAAAATGCAGCTTTTATATGTGTGCAGAATTACTACAAGAAAGGCATAGTTATAGACTAACATGACTTGAGAAAAAGTGAAGTCATTACACAACAACTTAAAGCAAAAGTGAGGAAGATTGTAATGCCGGAGAAGGATTGTTTGATAACTTTAGAAAGAGATTTGTCTTTTAAAATGTCAAGATAGGGACTTCTCTCATGGCGCAGTGGTTAAGAATCCACCTGCCAATGCAGGGGACACGGGTTCAAGACCTGGTCCGGGAAGATCCCACATGCCACAGAGCTACTAAGCCCGCGCGCCACAACTACTGAGCCTGTGCTCTAGAGCCCGCGAGCCACAACTACTGAGCCCGTGTGCCACAACTACTGAAGCCTGCATGCCTAGGGTCTGTGCTCTGCAACAAGAGAAGCCACCGCAATGAGAAGCCCACACAGCACAACAAAGAGTAGCCCCTGCTCACGGTTAACTAGAGAAAGCCCGGGTGCAGCAATGAAGACCCAATGGAGCCAAAAATTAATTAATTAATTAATTAATTATTTTAAAAATGTCAAGATAATGGGAGGACCAGCTTCTGCTGACCAAGAGGCAGCAGACAACGTTCCAAGACACGATTAAGACAGTCATTGAAGAGAAATGATACCTGCTTGAACATGTGTTTAATGCAAACAAAAGTGCCCTATTCTAGAGGGGAAAAAAGGGCCACAAAGGACATTCATTAGTAAAGAAGAGAACTAAGCACCAGAATCTAAGGCAGGAAGGCGTACTCTAACTCTACTGTTGTGTGTAAATGCAGTCAGGTTTATGATTAGGACTGCCTTATCTATAAAGCTGCTAACTTCAAGCCTTGAAGGGACAAGATAAACACCAGCTGCCAGTCTTTTGGTTGTATAACAAGAAGGCCTGGACAATGAGAACCCTTTTTCTGGATTGGTTCCTTCCATGCCTTGTCCCTAAAATCAGGAAGTTCCTTGCCAGTAAGGGACTGTCTTTTAAAGTTCTTTTGATATTGGATAATGCCCCTGGCCACCCAGAACCCATGATTTCAACACAAAGTGCTGAAATGCTCTATGGAAGCAATTGTCAGTGCTATGGAAGAAAACAGAACATTGGGAAAGTCTACAAGGATTACACCACTGAAGATGCCATTGTTGTCATAGGAAAAGCCGTGAAAGCCATCAAGCCTGAAACAATAAATTCCTCCTGCTGGAGAAGACTGTGTCCAGATCTTATGCGTGACTTCACAGGATTTATGACAGAGCCAATCAAGGAAATCATGAAAGAGATTGTGGATATGGCAAAAAAATAAAAATAAAAAGCAGGGGGTGAAGGGTTTCAAGATAAAGATCTTGGAGAAATTCAGGAGCTAATAGAGGGAGGGCTTCCCTGGTGGCGCAGTGGTTAAGAATCCGCCACCAATGCAGGGGACACTGGTTCGAACCCTGGTCCAGGAAGGTCCCACATGCTGGAGAGCAACTAAACCCGTCTGCCAGAACTACTGAGCCTCCGCTCTAGAGCTCATGAGCCACAACTACTGAGCCCGCGTGCCACAACTACTGAAGCCTACACACCTAGAGCCTGTGCTCCACAACAAGAGAAGCCACCGTAATGAGAAGCCTATGCACTGCAATGAAGAGTAGCCCCCGCTCGCTGCAACTACAGGATGACCCAACACAGCCAAAAAAAAAAAAGAGCTTAACAGAGGGAATTCCCTGGCCGTCCAATGGTTAGGACTCTGTGTTTCCACTGCAGAGGGCAAGGATTCGATCCCTGGTCTGGGAACTAAGACCCCGCATGTCACGCACAGCGTGGCCAAACACACACACACACACACACACACACACACACACACACAGAGCTAACAGACACCACACCAGAGGAATTAACAGAAGACAACTTGATAGAGATGAGTGCTTCTGAACCAGTGCAAGATGATGAGGAAGAAAACATAGAAGAAGCAGTGCCAGAAAACAAACTGACATTAGACAATCTGGCAGAAGGGCTCCAATTATTTAAGACTGATTTTGACTTATTTTATAACATGGACCCTTCTATGATACAGGCACTGAAACTAAAGCAAATGATGGAAGAAGAATTGGTACCTTATAGAAATGAAAAAGCAAAAACGTCAGACAGAAATTACAATGTGTTTCCATAAAGTCACATTACATGTACCTGCCTCTTCAGCCTCCCCTTCATCTCCTCTACCTCTTCTGCCTCTGCCACCCCCGAGACAGCAGGACCAAGCTTCCTCTTCCTCTGCCCCCTCAGCCCACTCAATGTGGAGATGACGAAGATGAAGACCTTTATGATGATCCACTTCCCCTTAATGAATAGTAAATAATTATCATACCCTACTGTCAATAGATTTATCTGTTGTGTTTGTGTGTGTGTCTTCATGTGAAAATCTAAAAACTGCACGGCAAGAACTGTATGAGAAGTTTTTGTGTCATCATCGTCATCATTGCTTAAGTACTTGTCATGTAGAACATCGTGTGTAAGACTTGTACTGAGGTGGATAGCCCATCCTTACATAGGTATAAAGTGAGTGATATTTACAGTAATATAAAATTAATAATGTGTTAGTTTTCTTACTATTTTCTAACTTTGCTTTCAAAGAATTACATTACTGTACAGTATGCCTCTTTCTCTCATATTTGGAGAAACTATCAGCCTGTCATCACAGGTAAGTGGGGTTTTTTAAAGTAACAATGTTTCCAATACCGTGCTATGAATATGACTGTAATGCTGTATACTATAAAAACTTTATAATGATTCATTCATTAGTATATAGGCTAGGGTTCCATGAAATAATCATATTGCTGCTTCTTTTTCATTATCCATGTATGATTCATTATACTTGTAAATAAAAATGAATTTCTTTTTCACATTATCTTTTCATTTTTGATGTCTAGTGTTAGGAATACAAATAACACCTACAGTATTTTGTATCATATAAGACAATATGGGGCTTCCCTGGTGGCGCAGTGGTTGAGAGTCCGCCTGCCGCTGCAGGGGACACGGGTTCGTGCCCCGGTCCGGGAAGATCCCACATGACGCGGAGCAGCTGGGCCCGTGAGCCATGGCCGCTGAGCCTGCGCGTCCGGAGCCTGTGCTCCGCAACGGGAGAGGCCACAACAGTGAGAGGCCCGCGTACCGCAAAAAAAAAAAAAAAAAAAAAAAAGACAATATGGATGTAGTTACCAATAGACAATTCATCTTATAAACAGATGACATAAACTTATGGTATTGATGAGTACAGTACAGTACTGTAAATATATTTTCTCTTCCTTATGATTTTAATAACATTTTCTTTTCTCTAGCTTACTCACTCTATTATAAGAATACAGTGTAGAATCATACAACATACAAAATATGTTAATCTACTGTTTATGCTGTCAGTATGGCCTCCAGTTAACTACTAATAATTTATTAGTAGTTAAGTTTGAGGGGAATCAAAAGTTTCATGTGGATTTTCAACTATATGGTGGGTTGGTGCCCCTAACTCCCTCGTTGTTCAAGGGTCAACTGTACTTATATTTGTATCATGTTCAGTACTGCTACACCAATTACGGTCCTCTCAACTCACAATTAACATCAATAAAAATAATTTAGTTAGCTATATATGTGATGCTTTCTGATCATGTTTATTTATTCAACAAATAAGATATTTGAACTGATCTGATTTTACCCTCCTATCAAATTCAAGAACCTAAAACATTATTTAAATCTCTTCCAATTGCCTCCTTCTACCATCTCCTTTAACAAAATTAATTATGCTCACAAATACCCTATGCAAATAAACTCCTCTTATTTTTTTCTCTTCAACATAGAAAAACATTCCTGACATGGTTTGACTCCAATAGAAAGAAACAAAATGGTGGGAGGTGGGGTAACTCATAACTTGAAAATCAAAAGTGATCCATCTTCTCCCTATCAGGGGTTTGATGAAAGATACCAATGGAGACAAACTTGACTACATTTCCTACATGGATGAACTCGCTGCCTGCATAGGCACGAAGCCCAATGTCCCACTTCTGTTCCTCAAGGATCCCAGACTAGCTTGGGAAGTTTTCTTCGGACCATGTACTCCTTACCAGTATCGCCTAATGGGCCCTGGAAAATGGGATGGAGCCAGAAATGCCATCCTGACCCAGTGGGACAGGACACTGAAACCCTTAAAAACTCGAATAGTTCCCGATTCCTCCAAGGCTGCCTCCATGTCACATTATTTGAAAGCTTGGGGGGCACCTATCCTGCTCGCCTCCCTTCTACTGATCTGTAAATCTTCACTCTTTTTTGAAATTGGTGCCAGAAAAACTATGGGACAGAATTTGTCCTTACTTAATAAGTATTTGGCGAGGATAAATTTGCTTGGTTATGAGGGTTGTACCAAGTCATATTAATTCTATTCCCAAATATCTTGTGTTTTTCACTTCTCCTCTCCATCACAACTGTTATCATCCAAGGTTAGGTCTAATCATCTCTTATCTGAATTACTGTACTATCTTTCTCTCTAGTCTCAGTATCCCCTTTTTTTTTTTGCCTCCTTTACCTAAGCAATTATTCTAAAATAAAAAATATTGTCATTGTTTCTATCAAGATCCTGGCAGGAATAAGATAGAACTCAAATTAGGTAATTTAATATAAAGATTATGTCAAGTGGTTTGGGCAGAGTGTAGGGAAATCA
>NW_006785816.1:5021312-5023864 GCF_000442215.2 Lipotes vexillifer
AGGGAAATCATAAGTAGAATGAAATTCTGCCAGACTAGTAACAATGAGGTGCTTCTACCATCCGTAGGTCTAAGGAGGAAAGGGGAGAAAACAATTATGAATGAGAGAGACGGAGAGAGAGAGAGAGATTATGTAGAGAGGGCCACCTCTCAAGAACTATGACCTCCAGCTGAAGGCAGTCCAATGAAGGCAGTCCATGGTGACCCCAAAAGTACTAGGGAAATTAATTGTCGAATTTTAGGCTCTTCCGTCCCGCTGCCCATGCTCCCCAGTGGCCTAACCCAACCAAACTTTAGAGGGCAAGGTTACTGACTATTGTGGATTTAATTGCACCCCCACACACACCAAAAGATATATTCAAGTCGTAACCCCTGGTACCTGTGAATGTGACCTTAACTTGGAAGTAGGGTCTTTGCAAATGTATATAAGTTAAGATGAGATCATACTGAAGTAGGGTGAGCTAGATCCAATATAAAAAGAGGATCCTTATAAAAAGAGGATAAGACACACAGAGACACAGTCACAGTGGAGAATGCCACATGAAGACAGGCAGAGATTGGAGTGATGCATCTAATGATCGCCAAGCAAGCAAACACTGGAAGGTAAGAGAGAGGCACAGATCAGATTCTCCCTCAAAAGCTCCAGAGGGAGCAACCCTGCCAACAATTCCAGACTCCTAGCCTCCAGAACTGTGAAAGAATAAGCCACCCGCTCTGTGGTACTTTGCTATGGCAATCCTAGGTTACCAATACACCAACTGATGTCTTAGGAGGTGAGCCTCCTAAGCTACAGAGCAAAGCAAAGATGATGGGGAGTGTACAGGAAAGGGCAACCAGAAAGGATCCAGAGCAGACATGTTGCTTTCCAATGTAAAAATCATTCAAAGTTTGTCCCTTGATTAGAGATAATAAATTCCTTAGCCTGGAAGAGGAGACTCTTCATGACCTGAGTCCCTTTGCCCAGGTCACCAGAATCCTGGACTGCAGCTACCCCTCCACTTCAAACCCTGCCATCTAGT
The DNA here is from genome assembly GCF_000442215.2 of Lipotes vexillifer. NCBI lineage: Eukaryota > Metazoa > Chordata > Mammalia > Artiodactyla > Lipotidae > Lipotes > Lipotes vexillifer. Next base: position 5,022,331 of record NW_006785816.1, read on the forward strand.
ACTACCAGACTATGGACTGTGCTGTACCTCCTCACTTTGGCACAAGCTGTTGCCTCTTCCAGCCCCTCGAATCCATACCTGACTGTCTTTCTAGAGAGAGCTTGATCTTCGCCCTCTGTGAAGCCTTCCCTGATTCCCCAAAGCAGAGCTGACTGCCCCTTCATAATGATTGTGCCTCATGTACTACTCTGTCATTGTTCTGTTCTTACTATAGTATAATTTTCCTTTTGTGTCTGTCTCCTAATGAATGTTGAGTTCTTGAGAGAAACCATGTCCTGTTCAGCTAAAACACTGCCTGATAAAAAGACTGCAAAATAAATATTTGATGACTGAACAGTGACCTCTCTGGCTGATGTTCCTTGTCTCTCCTCTTCTACCCACATTCTTTTCTTCTGCTAACTTGATAAATTACCTCAGATTACCTCAGCTCTGCAAATGAACAAGGACAGTCCACCAACACCTATTTTAGGCAGTCTTTGTGGCAATCAGAATAAATACAACTAACTAATCCATAACTGGGAGCCAGGTGTACTGGTTGAAAATGCTAACTCTAGTATTCAACCTGGATTATAATCCCAGCTCTTCCATTAGCTGTAAGGCCTTGGCCAAGTTACTTAGCCTCTCTGAGCCTCAAGTGTCCTCAGCTGGAAAATGAGGAGAAAAGAATAGTATCACCTACCTCAAAAGTAAACATTAAATTTACTTAACAATATAGGGTGTTACTTACACAGTAAATTACCTATTAACAGCTGAGGAGTCTGAGGACATTTTTAATTCTCTAAATCAAAGGATTTGAAAATGACTGCCTGTTGCCTGATCAGAGAGTATGGCCTTTGCTCTCTGTGGATTGTCTGGTAGCACTTTCCAACTAGGATTACTCTTTTGTCCTTGTGCCCCACCCCCACCCAAACCTTGAGGTGTGCTGCCACCGCCATCGCTGCCACTATCACTGCACTACCCTCATGCTTCTCAGATGGACCTTCCAGGATGCAGCAAGCAAACAATAGCACAGGAAGAATTATTCTTAATCATCAAGAGTGGACCTCCTGTCAGAAGAACCTAGGGGCAAGATGGGAATAAAGACACAGACCTACTACAGCATGGACTTGAGGATATGGGGAGGGGGAAGGGTAAGCTGGGACAAAGTGAGAGAGTGGCATGGACATATATACACTACCAAACATAAAACAGATAGCTAGTGGGAAGCAGCCTCATAGCACAGGGAGATCAGCTCCATGCTTTGTGTCCACCTAGAGGGGTGGGATAGGGAGGGTGGGAGGGAGGGAGACGCAAGAGGGAGGAGATATGGGGATATATTTATATGTATAACTGATTCACTTTGTTATAAAGCAGAAACACACCACTGTAAAGCAATTATACTCTAATAAAGATGTTAAAAAAATAATAATAATAATAAAAAGAGTGGACCTCCGGATATAACTTGTTGATGTGTCTCTAGGTTTTTATTGGCAACAACCCCCAGTCAGAGAAGCACCTAATTCCAAATCTTCAAAACCAGCTAAAGCTGTTCAGC
>NW_006785816.1:5023874-5032892 GCF_000442215.2 Lipotes vexillifer
TTGCTGGAGGATGGAGGAAACAGTGCCCACCAAACTGAGAAGGCATCTTGAGACTGAAAAATAAGTCTCCATATAATTAAATAAGGTGGCTCCATATAATCAGTGGATCAGTTTATTATATGGTAACTTACAGGGTGGGATCTGAAGCAGGCAGTCAACGATCCGGAAGCATTCACAGCTGCACTCCATACCACCAAGGGGCCTTTGGAACAATTTTAGTTTACCTAGGGTTTGGGGGGGTACGTGCTTAGATAAGGGACATGCATTCCTAAGCTAAGATTTATGAACAGGTTAACTAGTCTCATGAGCACCAGAATATGTCAGGGAAGGTTTTCATTATTGTTTGGGGACTAACGGAGCATAGTGGCCACCTGGTCCTAGTGATTATTAAACAATATCTATTAACTACAAAGCCCTTGACAACAGAGAAGTGATTCACTGCACAGTACAGTCCTGGGTAGGGTCAGTGAAAGGACAGGAGAAATTGTAAGGGCCCAAGATGACACCAGTTCTGGCTAACAGCCATACACGTATCATATTTAACCTATCTATACCCAAGTTCTTGAAAAAGAGAACAAAACTTAGATGTCTTTATTACCTCATTATTTTTAGTGTTGCTATCTTTTTCCATGTAGTGATCTTTATTTTTTTTTTTTTTTTTTTTTTTGCGGTACGCGGGCCTCTCACTGTTGTGGCCTCTCCCGTTGCGGAGCACAGGCTCCGGACGCGCAGGCTCAGCGGCCATGGCTCACGGGCCCAGCTGCTCCACAGCATGTGGGATCTTCCCGGACCGGGGCACGAACCCGCGTCCCCTGCATCGGCAGGCGGACTCTCAACCACTGCACCACCAGGGAAGCCCCATGTAGTGATCTTTAGATGAGAAATCAAAGACTCATAGAAGTTAAGTAGTTTGCCCTGATTCACACAGCAAGTAGAGGCAGAACAGGGATTTGAACCCACATAGATGTAACACTAAAGCCCAGGCTGCCTCGCTAGTTGCCTTGGGAAGCAACTCCTCTATTTGCCTCTTCCCACCTCAATTTGCTTGTGGACGTAGCCCAAAGCTGGACACCTCCTCCTTCAGGAAGCCTTTGTCTTCCTGCTGTTTTCCTTCCTCTACACCTTGAATATACTTCTAAACATTGTCCCAGTTCTCAAAGAACAAGTGATAGCAGGAAAAGGCTACTGCGTAGCAATCATTTTAACTGGGAATCATATTTTCATGGTAAATAGTTGGGGAAATATCAGGTTTTATCAAGATATCAACTTGAGGGGCTTCCCTGGTGGCACAGTGGTTGGGAATCCGCCTGCCAAGGCAGGGGACACAGGTTCGATCCCTGGTCTGGGAACATCCCACATGCCACAGAGCAACTTAACCTGTGTGCCACAACTACTGCGCCTGTGCTCTAGAGTCCATGAGCCACAACTACTGGGCCCGTGTGCCACAACTACTGAAGCCCGTGTGCCTAGAGCCCATGCTCCACAACAAGAGAAGCCACTGCAATGAGAAGCCCGCACACCGCAACGAAGAGTAGCCCGCTCTCGCCGCAACTAGAGAAAGCCCGCGCGCAGCAACGAAGACCCGATGCAGTCAAAAATAAATAAATTTATAAAAAGAAAAATCAACTTGAGAAAAGTCAACTTGAGAAATGAAACGGATTATGAAAGTGTTTGCTTTGTCTTTTATTGAACCAAATTTTAATTATAATTGCAACTCTGTACGAATGGGAATTACCTCGTTATCTGAAAATTTACATAACAGCAAATAAAACATCCTCCACCTCATACATTCTCACAACAGTGTACATGGAATTTAATTTCAGGAATCCTCAAATCCTGATAGTGGAGATACTGGGATCTGCTTTAAGAAACTCAGCCCAGCTCTAGTCTGACCATTCCCGATCAAGTATTTCTGATCAGATCTCACACACAGGGAAGGAACGACCAATCAAGTGACTGACCTGTTGTGCTGCAGTTCAATGGGAGAGGTTGGAAAATCCAGCTAGGGCTCTGACTTGGGCCTTTAAAATGGTCATGGTTGCAGCTGACGCTGAAAACAGTCTCCCTCAGAAGGGGCGAGGAGGAGTCTCTCTTTCTCCTCGGTTGAGAATGAAACACAGGTCCCAAGGATGATTCATAATCCTATAACATTTAGAAATATTATTATTGGGCTTCCAGGAAGATGACGGAAGAGGGCTTCCGGAAAGATGGCGGAAGAGTAAAACGCGGAGATAACCTTCCTCCCCACAGATACACCAGAAATACATCTACACGTAGAACAACAACACAGAACACCTACTGAACGCCGGCAGAAGACCTCAGACCTCCCAAAAGGCGAGAACCCCCCCCCCCCACGTACCTGGGTAGGGCAAAAGAAAAAAGAATAAACAGAGACAAAAGAATAGGGACGGGACCTGCACCAGTGGGAGGGAGCTGTGAAGGAGGAAAGGTCTCCACACACTAGGAAGCCTCTTCGCGGGCGGAGACTGCAGGTGGTGAAGGGGTAAAGCTTCGGAGCCGCGGAGCAGAGCACAGCAACAGGGGTGCGGAGGGAAAAGCGGAGAGATTCCCGCACAGAGGATCAGGGCCGACCGGCACTCACCAGCCCGAGAGGCCTGTCTGCTCATCCGCCGGGGCGGGCGGGACCTGGAGTTGAGGCTCGGGCTTCGGTCGGAGCGCAGGGAGAGGACTGGGGCTGGCGGCGTGAACACAGCGTGCAGGGGGTTGGTGCGCCACGGCTAGCCGGGAGGGAGTCCTGCCGAAGAGGCAAGAGACTTTTTCTTCCCTCTTTGTTTCCTGGTGCGCGAGGAGAGGGGATTAAGAGCGCTGCTTAAAAGAGCTCCAGAGACGGGCGCGAGCCGCGGCTAAAAGCGCGGACCCCAGAGACGGGCATGAGACGCTAAGGCTGCTGCTGCCGCCACCAAGAAGCCTGTGTGCGAGCACAGGTCACTATCCACACCCCCCTTCCGGGGAGCCTGTGCAGCCAGCCACTGCCAGGGTCCCGGGATCCAGGGACAACTCCCCCTGGAGAACGCACGGCGCGCCTCAGGCTGGTGCAACGTCACGCTGGCCTCTGCCGCCGCAGGCCCGCCCCGCACTCCGTGCCCCTCCCTCCCCTCCGGCCTCAGTGAGCCAGAGACTCCGAATCGGCGGCTCCTTTAACCCCGTCCTGTCTGAGCGAAGAACAGACGCCCTCCGGCGACCTACACGCAGAAGCGGGGCCAAATCCAAAGCTGAGCCCCGGGAGCTGTGAGAACAAAAAAGAGAAAGGGAAATCTCTCCCAGAAGCCTCAGAAGCAGCGGATTAAAGCTCCACAATCAACTTGATGTACCCTGCATCTGTGGAATACATGAATAGACAAAGAATCATCCCAAATTGAGGAGGTGGACTTTAAGAGCAAGATTTATGATTTTTTCCCCTTTTCCTATTTTTGTGAGTGTGTATGCTTCTGTGTGAGATTTTGTCTGTATAGTTTTGCTTCCACCATTTGTCCTAGGGTTCTATCCGTCCATTTTTTTGTTGTTGTTGCTTTTATTTTGTTTTCTCTTAATAATTATTTTATTTTAATAACTTTGTTATATTTTATCTTACTTTATTTTATTTTACTTTATCTTCTTTCTTTCTTTTTTTCCTTCCGTCCCTCCTTCCTTCCTTCCTTCCTCACTCCCTGTCTCCCTCCCTCCCTCACTCCTTTCTCTCTTTCTTTCTTTCTTTCTACTTCTACTAATTCTTTCTTTCTACTTTTTCTCCCTTTTACTCTGAGCCATGTGGATGAAAGGCTCTTGGTGCTGCAGCCAGGAGTCAGTGCTGTGCCTCTGAGGTGGGAGAACCAACTTCAGGACACTGGTCCACAAGAGACCTCCCAGCTCCACATAATATCAAATGGCGAAAATCTCACAGAGATCTCCATCTCAACACCAGCACCCAGCTTCACTCAACGACCAGCAATTACAGTGCTGGACATCCTATGCCAAACAACTAGCAAGACAGGAACACAACCCCACCCACTAGCAGAGAGGCTGCCTAAAATCATAATAAGGCCACACACACCCCAAAACACACCAACAGATGTGGACCTGCCCACCAGAAAGACAAGGTCCAGCCTCATCTACCAGAACACAGGCACTAGTCCCCTCAACCAGGAAGCCTACACAGCCCACTGAACCAGCCTTAGCCACTGGGGGCAGACACCAAAAACAACAGGAACTAAGAACCCGCAGCCTGCAAAAAGGAGACCCCCAAACACAGTAAGATAAGCAAAATGAGAAGACAGAAAAACACACAGCAGATAAAGGAGCAAGATAAAAACCCACCAGACCTAACAAATAAAGAGGAAATAGGCAGTCTACCTGAAAAAGAATTCAGAATAATGATAGTAAAGATGATCCAAAATCTTGGAAATAGAATGGACAAAATGCAAGAAGCAGTTAACAAGGACCTAGAAGAAATAAAGATGAAACAGACAATGATGAACAACACAATAAATGAAATGAAAAATACTCTAGATGGGATCAATAGCAGAATAAATGAGGCAGAAGAACGGATAAGTGACCTGGAAGATAAAATAGTGGAAATAACTACTGCAGAGCAGAATAAAGAAAAAAGAATGAAAAGAACTGAGGACAGTCTCAGAGACCTCTGGGACAACATTAAACGCACCAACATTCGAATTATAGGGGTTCCAGAAGAAGAAGAGAAAAAGAAAGGGACTGAGAAAATATTTGAAGAGATTATAGTTGAAAACTTCCCTAATATGGGAAAGGAAATCGTTAATCAAGTCCAGGAAGCACAGAGAGTCCCATACAGGATAAATTCAAGGAGAAATACGCCAAGACACATATTAATCAAACTGTCAAAAACTAAATACAAAGAAAGCATATTAAAAGCAGCAAGGGAAAAACAACAAATAACACACAAGGGAATCCCCATAAGGTTAACAGCTGATCTCTCAGCAGAAACTCTACAAGCCAGAAGGGAGTGGCAGGACATACTGAAAGTGATGAAGGAGAAAAACCTGCAACCAAGATTACTCTACCCAGCAAGGATCTCATTCAGATTTGATGGAGAAATTAAAACCTTTACAGACAAGCAAAAGCTGAGAGAGTTCAGCACCACCAAACCAGCTTTACAACAAATGCTAAAGGAACTTCTCTAGACAAAAACACAAGAGAAGGAAAAGTCCTATAATAACGAACCCAAAACTTTTAAGAAAATGGGAATAGTAACATACATATGGATAATTACCTTAAATGTAAATTGACTAAATGTTCCCACCAAAAGACACAGATGGGTGGAATGGATACAAAAACAAGACCCATATATTTGCTATCTACAAGAGACCCACTTCAGACCTAGAGACACATACAGACTGAAAGTAAGGGGATGGAAAAAGATATTCCATGCAAATGGAAACCAGAAGAAAGCTAGAGTAGCAATTCTCATATCAGACAAAATAGACTTTAAAATAAAGACTATTAGAAGAGACAAAGAAGGACACTACATAATGATCAAGGGATCAATCCAAGAAGAAGATATAACAATTGTAAATATTTATGCACCCAACATAGGAGCACCTCAATACATAAGGCAAATACTAACAGCCATAAAAGGGGAAATCGACAGTAACACATTCATAGTAGGGGACGTTAAGACCCCACGTTCACCAATGGACATATCATCGAAAATGAAAATAAAAAAGGAAACACAAGCTTTAAATGACACATTAAACAAGATGGACTTAATTGTTATTTATAGGGCACTCCATCCAAAAACAACAGAATACACATTTTTCGCAAGTGCTCGTGGAACATTCTCCAGGATAGATCATATCTTGGGTCTCAAATCGAGCCTTGGTAAATTTAAGAAAATTGATATTGTATCGAGTATCTTTTCCGACCACAACGCTATGAGACTAGATATCAATTATTGGAAAAAATCTGTAAAATATGCAAACACATGGAGGCTACACAATACACTACTTAATAACGAAGTGATCACTGAAGAAATCAAAGAGGAAATTAAAAAATACCTAGAAACAAATGACAATGGAGATACAACGACCCAAAACCTATGGGATGCAGCAAAAGCAGTTCTAAGAGGGAAGTTTATAGCAATACAAGCCCACCTTAAGAAGCAGGAAACATCTCGAATAAACAACCTAACCTTGCACCTCAAGCAATTAGAGAAAGAAGAACAAAAAAACCCCAGAGTTAGCAGAAGGAAAGAAATCATAAAAATCAGATCAGAAATAAATGAAAAAGAAATGAAGGAAACAATAGCAAAGATCAATAAAACTAAAAGCTGGTTCTTTGAGAAGATAAACAAAATAGATAAACCATTAGCCAGACTCATCAAGAAAAAAAGGGAGAAGACTCAAATCAATAGAATCAGAAATGAAAAAGGAGAAGTAACAACTGACACTGCAGAAATAAAAAAAATCATGAGGGATTACTACAAGCAACTCTATGCCAATAAAATGGACAATCTGGAAGAAATGGACAAATTCTTAGAAATGCACAAACTGCCAAGACTGAATCAGGAAGAAATAGAAAATATGAACAGACCAATCACAAACACTGAAATTGAAACTGTGATTAAAAATCTTCCAACAAACAAAAGCCCAGGACCAGATGGCTTCACAGGCGAATTCTATCAAACATTTAGAGAAGAGCTAACACCTATCCTTCTCAAACTCTTCCAAAATATAGCAGAGGGAGGAACACTCCCAAACTCATTCTACGAGGCCACCATCACCTTGATACCAAAACCAGACAAGGATGTCACAAAGAAAGAAAACTACAGGCCAATATCACTGATGAACATAGATGCAAAAATCCTCAACAAAATACTAGCAAACAGAATCCAACAGCACATTAAAAGGATCATACACCATGATCAAGTGGGGTTTATTCCAGGAATGCAAGGATTCTTCAATATACGCAAATCAATCAACGTGACACACCATATTAACTAACTGAAGGAGAAAAACCATATGATCATCTCAATAGATGTAGAGAAAGCTTTTGACAAAGTTCAACACCCATTATGATAAAAACCCTGCAGAAAGTACACATAGAGGGAATTTCCTCAACCTAATAAAGGCCATATATGACAAACCCACAGTCAACATCGTCCTCAGTGGTGGAAAACTGAAAGCATTTCCACTAAGATCAGGAACAAGACAAGGCTGCCCACACTCTCACCACTCTTATTCAACATAGTTTTGGAAGTTTTAGCCACAGCAATCAGAGAAGAAAAGGAAATAAAAGGAATCCAAATCGGAAAAGAAGAAGTAAAGCTGTCACTGTTTGCAGATGACATGATACTATACATAGAGAATCCTAAAGATGCTACCAGAAAACTACTAGAGCTAATCAATGAATTTGGTAAAGTAGCAGGATACAAAATTAATGCACAGAAATCTCTGGCATTCCTATATACTAACGATGAAAAATCTGAAAGTGAAATCAAGAAAACACTCCCATTTACCATTGCAACAAAAAGAATAAAATATCTAGGAATAAACCTACCTAAGGAGACAAAAGACCTGTATGCAGAAAATTATAAGACACTGATGAAAGAAATTAAAGATGATACAAACAGATGGAGAGATATACCATGTTCTTGGATTGGAAGAATCAACATTGTGAAAATGACTCTACTCCCCAAAGCAATCTATAGATTCAATGCAATCCCTATCAAACTACCACTGGCATTTTTCACAGAACTAGAACAAAAAATTTCACAATTTGTATGGAAACACAAAAGACCCCGAATAGCCAAAGCAATCTTGAGAACAAAAAATGGAGCTGGAGGAATCAGGCTGCCTGACTTCAGACTATACTACAAAGCTACAGTAATCAAGACAGTATGGTACTGGCACAAAAACAGAAAGATAGATCAATGGAATAGGATAGAAAGCCCAGAGATAAACCCATGCACATATGGTCACCTTATCTTTGATAAAGGTGGCAGGAATATACAGTGGAGAAAGGACAGCCTCTTCAATAAGTGGTGCTGGGAAAACTGGACAGGTACATGTAAAAGTATGAGATTAGATCACTCCCTAACACCATACACAAAAATAAGCTCAAAATGGATTAAAGACCTAAATGTAAGGCCAGAAACTATCAAACTCTTAGAGGAAAACATAGGCAGAACACTCTATGACATAAATCACAGCAAGATCATTTTTGACCCACATCCTAGAGAAATGGAAATAAAAACAAAAATAAACAAATGGGACCTAATGAGACTTCAAAGCTTTTACACAGCAAAGGAAACCATAAACAAGACCAAAAGACAACCCTCAGAATGGGAGAAAATATTTGCAAATGAAGCAACTGACAAAGGATTAATCTCCAAAATTTATAAGCAGCTCATGCAGCTCAATAACAAAAAAACAAACAACCCAATCCATCAATGGGCAGAAGACCTAAATAGACATTTCTCCAAAGAAGATATACAGACTGCCAACAAACACATGAAAGAATGCTCAACATCATTAATCATTAGAGAAATGCAAATCAAAACTACAATGAGATATCATCTCACACCAGTCAGAATGGCCATCATCAAAAAATCTAGAAACAATAAATGCTGGAGAGGGTGTGGAGAAAAGGGAACACTCTTGCACTGTTGGTGGGAATGTAAATTGATACAGCCACTGTGGTTCCTTAGAAAACTACATATAGAAGTACCATATGACCCAGCAATCCCACTACTGGGCATAAACCCTGAGAAAACCATAATTCAAAAAAGTCATGTACCAAAATGTTCATTGCAGCTCTATTTACAATAGCCCAGAGATGGAAACAACTGAAGTGTCCATCATTGGATGAATGGATAAAGAAGATGTGGCACATATATACAATGGAATATTACTCAGCCATAAAAAAGAAATGAAATTGAGCTATTTGTAATGAAATGGATAGACCTAGAGTCTGTCATACAGCGTGAAGTAAGTGAGAAAGAGAAAGACAAATACCGTATGCTAACACATATATATGGAATTTAAG
>NW_006785818.1:0-233 GCF_000442215.2 Lipotes vexillifer
ACCAGGATGCCCTTGGCCAAAAAGGGCGGATGCGTTTTTTCCTAAATATATTCATGAAAAAACACATACGCCCTTTTGGCCAACCAAGCAAGCTTGCAATGGAAATCTGCGCTACCATGAACTTCACTTCCCCCCAATCAAAAAGGCCATCTGAAAATAGTGTAAAATCTAGAAACCAGGACAGGCCAAGGAGAAGAGGGAGCATTGTTACGCTGATGGGCGGGATGTTAATT
>NW_006785819.1:0-227 GCF_000442215.2 Lipotes vexillifer
AGAGGCAGGGACCGTGTCAGACATATCGATGAGGACTGAGTACATGGAGAACAGGGCGAACACACCCGTCCAGCCAAGGAACAGCGTCCACAGATCGGCCAACAGCCCGCGATTGCGCCAGTCCCGGTACACGGGAGCAAGGCTGAAGCAGACCAACGTGCACAGCAACACTGCTCCGAACACGACACGTTGGGATTGAGTAGGCGGTAGCCAGCCATGCGCAACGA
>NW_006785820.1:0-2209 GCF_000442215.2 Lipotes vexillifer
CCTGCTGATGTAATAGGATATTTTCAGAGAAAAGGACACAATGTAAATGATAGGACACATTCTACTGAGAAGGCACAAAACAATTTCAAATTTGAGTTGTCAGTTTTTTTTTTCAGTGAGGTTTTTTTCCTGAGAATGAGCCTTTCACATAGTTTCAATTACAGTAAACAATTGATCTGGTCCATTACTGGGATAGGATCTTTGCAAATATTATTAAGGATCTCGAGATGAAATCATCTTGGATTTAAGGGTAGGTCCTAAATCCAGTGACTGGTGTGTTATATGTAGAGAAAGGGACACAGACGCACAAAGGAAGAAAGCCAGGTGAAAATGGAGGCAGGCAGAAACTGGAGTTACTTTGCCGTAGCCAAGAAACACCAGGTGTCACCAGAACCTAGGACAGGGCAAGGAAGGAGTCTTCCCTGGAGCCTTCAGTGGTAGTATGGCTCTAACACCTTGAATCCAGACTTCCGGCCTCCAGATCTGTGAGAGACTGAATTTCTAATGTTTTAAACCACCATGTTTGTGGTAGTTTTTTGAAGCAGCCCTAGGAAACTAGTAACAGTTCCCTTTATCTTAACTTTTCAGACCCAGTTTGATATATCTGAGCTTCCATTGTTAGAGCACAGCATCATATACTTGAACAGTGGGGGATGTGGGGCACCCACCCTCCCAGCAGCTGAAAATCCAAGCATTAACTTTACAGCTGGCCCCCATCATCAGTGGTTCTGCATCCTTGGATTCAGCCGGTCTTGGATCATGTAGTACTGTAGCATTTATTAAATAAAATCCGCATGTAAGTGGACCCCTGCAGTTCAAACCCATGTTGTTCAAGTGTCAACTATACATGTTTAAACAGTCAAATACTGTCTTTGGCTGGCTCTGTTTCATAAATGTAGAAAGGAGTTATTCTGAAGTTTTAGTGTTCATGAATCTTGAGAAACCTCTTTAGAAAAACAGTCTTGGGCCCAAGTATTTAAAAGGTTTGTGTTCCACTTTTGATATTTTTGTCTTGCTTAGATTAAGACTTGATACAACATGAGTCTAAGAGCCTATGTTATCTTCTTATTCAGGCAAGGTTGTGAAAAACAATTTTTAAAAGTTTTTCATATCACAGTATTACCTCTGGAATTATATTTAGAAAACTCCATGTGGGACAGTTTATTTTTCTCTCTCAACTTGAATCCAACAAGGTATACAGTGAGAATTTACTAATCAGCTGTTTAATAACCCTCATCTTTGTATACCTTGCTGAGAAATTAAATAATAAATATATAAGCAAACAAAGTAGGTATCATGAAAACCAAGCACTATATATTTAGAGGAGAGTCCTTGTGCCTTTACTCAGTTTAATTTTAATTACACATAAGTCCAATAAATTTGGCAGTTTATTTTTTTAAATAAACAAATCATTTTCTTCAGACCATTTTAAAAAGTAAAACTAGGGAGAAATATCACCCATGACAGTGGAGATAACCAGTGTACCTTTGTAAAAAAAAAAAAAAAAAAATTTATTGAAATTATAGTGTATAAAATATGCCCATTTTAAATGTAATAATTTTTACTGAGTTGCACTGAGTTGTGCAACCATCACCATAATCCAGTTTTAGAACATTTCCATCACCCCAGTAAGAGCCCTAGTGCCCATTTACAATTAACCCCTGTTGCCATACCCGGCTCCAGGCATCCACTAATCTACTTTCTGTGTCTTTATTTGCCTTTTCTGGACATTTCATATAACTATACAAGTGTGGTCTATTGTGTCTGACTTCACTCAGCATAATGTTTTTGAGGTTCATTCATGTTGTAGCATGTACCAATATTTCATTTCTTTTTATTGCTGAATAGTATTCCATAATGTGGATTTGCCATATTTTGCTTATTTGTTCACAGTTGATAGGCATTTGGATTGAATGAACAGTGCTGCTATGAACATTTGTGTATAAGTCTTTATGTGGGCCTAATTTTTTATTGCTTATGGAAACCTAGGAGTGGAATTCCTGGGTCATATGATAACTTTTTGTTTAACTTTTTAAGAAACTAAGTTGTTTTCCAAAGTGGCAGCACCATTTGGGTTTCTCATACATCCTTGCCAGTCAGCATTTGTTATTGTCTGTGTTTTTGGTTTTAGCCATCATAGTTAATAGGAAGTGTTATTTCATTGAAACACTGTTAGCTTTTTTTTTTTTTTTTTTTTTTTTTTTTTTTT
>NW_006785821.1:0-982 GCF_000442215.2 Lipotes vexillifer
TTTTTTTTTTTGACGGTACGCGGGCCTCTCACTGTTGTGGCCTCTCCCGTTGCGGAGCACAGGTTTCGGACGCGCAGGCTCAGCGGCCACAGCTCAAGGGCCCAGCCGCTCCGCGGCATGTGGGATCTTCCCGGACCGGGGAACGAACCCGTGTCTCCTGTATCGGCAGGCGGACTCTCAACCACTGCGCCACCAGGTAAGCCCCCCTTATTGCTCTTTTAATGGATTTAGAATCTATAGGAGTAGCTCATCTTTCTTGCCTGATATTGGGAATTTGTGTGTTCTCTCTATTTTTCCCTTCATCAGTCGTGCGAGGAGTTTATCAATTTTATTAACCATAAAAATAACAATAAGGGCAAGTCCAATACTGGTTTCTCCCCCATGGCTAGAACTGGAAATCCTTTACCTACAAACAACTGCTGGCATTCCAAACAACTGCTGACATCTAAATCAATCCCCCAAATCTAACACCAATAATCTTGGACCATATGTACTCATTTTCCTTAAATTTAATAGAATGTGACTCAAATTTTAAAATTAGCATATTTTGGAAGTTCAATGATACAATCCTCACAATAATATTATGAAATATTATTGCATCCATTTCAAAGACCCAAACGTTAGAGAAATTAAGCAATTACCAAAGTCACAAAAGCTATTTTGGATTCACAGTCTTGTCCTTCTGATTCTAACACCCATGAACTTTCAACTCAACCATGAAGTTTCCATGAGCAAGTGATTCAGGATCATATTACCAGCACTTGAGCAGCCTGCCTTTGGAAAGGTATAGTACCTCATGAAACAGGGCTAAATGCAGCTGGAAAAAGGAACATAACAAGAAAAAAATGTCCCTCAGTTTTTTTGTCACATGGCCAAGAAGGGTTACATTGTACTGAATAAAATGCTATTGTTGCTGGAAATTACAGAAAGCAACATTTTGGCCAAGTTGAAATGAATGTAGTTTTTTTTTTTTTTTTTTTTT
>NW_006785823.1:0-1419 GCF_000442215.2 Lipotes vexillifer
CCCGTGTCCCCTGCATCAGCAGGCGGACTCTCAACCACTGCGCCACCAGGGAAGCCCTGACTTCTTTCTTTGATCTGACAAGGGATAACAACACCCCCTCCTGCATCGCTTGAGTGGGTTGTAGCACAATATTGTCTATTTACCGGTGCCTTGATGCCCAATTGTCTTCAGATGAGGGAGGTTCAGGGTTCTTCTCGTAGGCAATTGTTCTGAGATGTGATGGCAACAAATGATCAACAAAGGGCTGATAAAGATTTCTTAAACCATCTTAATTTTCTCCCCTATAATTAGAAATTTTGCTGAGCTAGAAATGTTAACAAATTCAAAAGCCACATTAAAATAGAAAGAAAAACCCTACATTTTAAATTATCGGAGTGAAAATACACATTAGGTATTATTTAACATTTAAAGAATCATTTTGGAAACAACAAGAATATTATGATCCCTAAAACTAGTAAGAGTATAAGTTCAAATATATCTGTTAATGTGCTTCTCATCCACAGCAATAAGGCATGCATTGAGATGATTCAATGAATAAAGTTTCTGTGTAGAAATTAGTATCAAGGAAATTAATGACACATTTAATTTTGATAAGTGACTGAATCTTTAATTTAGGTTTATCTTTTCTCCTAATTACTGCAATCCTTAGCTAGTCCATGGTCATCAATCATCCATAGAGAAGCATAAATAATTCAGTTAGTCAAAGAGGGATGTGTGTCATTTATGTGAGATATGCTTTTTCCCCTCGTTGTGTTATTTTTATTGTGTGGTGCTGAGAATGCTAATTATTGATTTTCAGAAATTAACAGCAAATGCTTTTACAAGCATCTAAAGTCATATTTTACACAAGGAAGAAGGGTGAAAATTGCAGCCTGCTGTTTGTATAGAAATAGCTGGAAGGGCTTTCCTTATCTTCTGTTAACATAGATTTCAGTTATATTACACAGTTGTTACCTTAGCATCAATTAACAATTATTCAAAACATATTGCATGCTTCAGTTTGTTGAAGTGGATATTACTCAAGCTAAGTACATAAACATTTCAGTTAGATGTTTAGGATTCATTTTTAAGTGTTTTAAACATATTGATAATGAGCCTATTTAAGCCATTTGATCTCAATATAGTATATCTAAATTACTGTTTCCCATTTATGTCAAAATCAAAGAAGAGCATTTTGTTCTGCTAAATACATGCAATACTATTTTTAATTTGAATTTAGTTTAATAAAAGTGTATGATTTTGTTTTGTAATGTTTATGCCAGCACCTGGTGAACCTTTGTCTTGATATCTTCCCGCATACCAACTAAATCTATTTCAGCTTTATTATTTTCTTTCCATAGTCAGACACTCCAAGTGAACTTATTTCATGTAGTGAAGAAAGGTCACCACCTGTACTACTGCTTCTCTCCCTCCCTCCCT
>NW_006785824.1:0-432 GCF_000442215.2 Lipotes vexillifer
TAGATATGCCCCCGCTTATTTAATAAAGGTTATGGGACCATAGGAAGTATATCAGTATTCCCCATACCTACCTTAAAAATAGTTTTACAATTTTGAAATAGTTTGATAATATTTTTAAAAGTTAAACTATATTAAATACTATAATTTAAAATAGTGAATATGGAAACTTTCAACTCATATTAGGGAATTTAGCATGGGATTACATCACTGACTATAAAACAACATATTAATCATTAAGAGGCCGATTCATTAGTCAGTAAGGGCAGGTGATTAGAAATTTATATATACTTAAATCACATGACATTTTTAGCTGACTGATCAAACTGGACATATCTGAAGCTATATGCAATTTACAAGGCCCAGCTAACAAAAGGACTGAAAGAAGCTATCCAGAGTAAAAGGGGCTACTTTAAATATGGTAGCTGTAAGGCA
>NW_006785825.1:0-7728 GCF_000442215.2 Lipotes vexillifer
ACCCGGAACCGTCCCCGTTCCCTAACCATAACCCTAGCCCTAACCGGAACCCTAACCCTTACCTAACCCGAGCCCTAATCGTAAACCGTGCAGTAACACTAACCCTTGTCCTAACACATAAACTAACCCTAAACCGTTGTCATACTCTTACCTGTACCCTAAACTGTCCCCGTTCCCTAATCCTACCTCTAACCCTACCCGTTACCTGAAGCCTTGCCCTAACCAGTACCCAAATCCTAACCCGTACGCTAACACTAACCTGTGCCCTAAAACGTACGTTAACCCTAAACCTTTCTCGTACCCTACACTTTACCCTAAACCTTCCCCGTTACCTAACCCTAACCCTACCCCGAACCCTAACCCTTACCCGAATCCTTATCCTAACCCGTGCCCTAATCCTAACCCGTACGCTAACACTAACATGTGCCCTAACCTGTTCACTAACACTTAACCGTTGTCATACCCTAACCTGTACCCTAAACTGTCCCTGTTCCCTAACACTATCCCTAACCCTAACTCTAACGCTAACACTTACCCGAAGCCTTAACCTAACCCGAGCCCTAATCCTAACCCGCACGCTAACAATAACCCTTGCCCTAACACGTACGCTAACCCTAAACCGTTTTCGTACCCTAAACTGTACCCGGAACCGTCCCCGGTCCTTAACCCTAACCCTAGCCCTAACCCGAACCCTAACCCTTACCCGAACCCGTGCCCTTATGGTAACCCGTGCGCTAACACTAACCCTTGTCCTAACACATAAGCTAACCCTGAACCGTTGTCATACTCTTACCTGTATCCTAAACTGTCCCCGTTCCCTAATCCTAACCCTAACCCTACCCGTTACCTGAAGCCTTGCCCTCACCAGTACCCAAATCCTAACCCGTACGCTAACACGAACCCATGCCCTAAACCGTACGTTAACCCTAAAACATTCTCGTACCCTACACTGTACCCTAAACCTTCCCCGTTACCTAACCCTAACCCTAGCCCTAACCCGAACCCTAACCCTTACCCGAAGCCTTACCCTAACCCGTGCCCTAATCCTAACCCGTACGATAACACTAACCCGTGCCCTAACACGTAAGCTAACCCTCAACCGTTGTCATCCTCTAACCTGTACCCTAAAACGTTTCCGTTCCCTAACGCTAACCCTAAACATAACCGTTACCCGAAGCCTTGCCCTAACCCTTGCCCTAATCCTAACCCGTACGCTAACACTAACATGTGCCCTAACATGTTCACTAACCCTTAACCGTTGTCGTACCCTAACCTGTACCCTAAACCGTCCCCGTTCCCTACAACTATCCCTAACCCTAACTCTAACGCTAACCCTTACCCAAAGCCTTACCCTAACCCGAGCCCTAATCCTAACCCGCACGCTAACAATAACTCTTGCGCTATAACGTACGCTAACCCTAAACCTTTGTCGTACCCTAAACTGTACCCGGAACCGTCCCTGTTCCCTAACCCTAACCCTAGCCCTAACCCGAACCCTAACCCTTACCCGAACCCGAGCCCTAATCCTAACCCGTACGCTAACACTAACCCATGCCCTAAAACGTACGTTAACCCTAAACCGTTCTCGTCCCCTACACTGTACCCTAAACCTTCCCCATTACCTAACCCTAACCCTACCCTAACCCGAACCCTAACCCTTACCCGAAGCCTTAACCTAACCCATGCCCTAATCCCAACCCGTACGATAACACTAACCCGTGCCCTAACACGTAGGCTAACCCTAAACTGTGGTCATACTCTAACCTGCAACCTACACCGTCCCCGTTCCCTAACCCTAACCCTAACGGTTACCCAGAGACTTACCCTAACCGGTGTCCTAATCCTAACCCGTATGCTAACACTAACCCGTGCCCTAACACGTAGCCTAAACTTCAACCGTTGTCGTACCCTAACCTGTACCCTGAACCATCCGCATTCCCTAACCCTAACCCGATTCCAAACCCTAAACCATACCCGAAGCCTTACCCTAACCCGTGCCCTAATCCTACCCCGTATGCTAACACTAACCCGTGCCCTGTACCCTGAACCATCCGCATTCCCTAACCCTAACCCGATTCCAAACCCTAAACCATACCCGAAGCCTTACCCTAACCCGTGCCCTAATCCTACCCCGTATGCTAACACTAACCCGTGCCCTGTACCCTGAACCATCCGCATTCCCTAACCCTAACCCGATTCCAAACCCTAAACCATACCCGAAGCCTTACCCTAACCCGTGCCCTAATCCTACCCCGTATGCTAACACTAACCCGTGCCCTGTACCCTGAACCATCCGCATTCCCTAACCCTAACCCGATTCCAAACCCTAAACCATACCCGAAGCCTTACCCTAACCCGTGCCCTAATCCTACCCCGTATGCTAACACTAACCCGTGCCCTGTACCCTGAACCATCCGCATTCCCTAACCCTAACCCTAGCCCTAACCCGAACCCTAACCCTTACCTGAACCCGTGCCCTAATCATAACCCGTGTGCTAACACTAACCCTTGCACTAAAACATAAGCTAACCCTAAACCCTTGTCATACTCTTACCTGTACCCTAAACTGTCCCCGATCCCTAATCCTAACCCTAACCCTACCCGTTACCTGAAGCCTTGCCCTCACCAGTACCCAAATCCTAACCCGTACGATAACACTAACCCGTGCCCTAACACGTAGGCTAACCCTAAACTGTTGTCATACTCTAACCTGAACCTAAACCGTCCCCGTTCCCTAACCCTAACCCTAATGTTTACCCAAAGACTTACCCTAACCCGTTCCCTAATCCTTACCCGTACGCTAACACTAACCCGTGCCATAACACATACACTAAACCTATATAGTTGACGTACCCTAACCTGTACCCTAAACCGTCCCCGTCCCTACCCCTAACCCTAACCCTAACCCTAACCCTTACCCAAAGCCTTACCGTAACCCGTGCCCTAATCCTAACCCGTATGCTAACACTAACCAATGCCCTCACATGTACACTAACTTTCAACCGTTGTCGTACCCAAACCTGTACACTAAAACGTCCCGATTCCCTAACCCTAATCCTAACCCTAACCCTTAACCGAAGCCTTGCCCTAACCCGTGCCCTAATCCTAACCCGTACGCTAACACTAACATGTGCCCTAACATGTTCACTAACCCTTAACCGTTGTCGTACGCTAACCTGTACCCTAAACCATCCCCATTCCCTAACACTATCCCTAACCCTAACTCTAATGCTAACCCTTACACGAAGCCTTACCCTAACCCGAGCCCTAATCCTAACCCGCACGCTAACAATAACCCTTGCCCTAACACGTACGCTAACCCTAAACCGTTGTCGTACCTTAAACTGTACCCGGAACCGTCCCCGTTCCCTAACCCTAACCCTAGCCCTAACCCGAACCCTAACCCTTACCCGAACCCGAGTTCCCTAACACTATCCCTAACCCTAACTCTAACGCTAACCCTTACCCAAAGCCTTACCCTAACCCGAGCCCTAATCCTAACCCGCACGCTAACAATAACCCTTGCCCTATCACGTACGCTAACCCTAAACCGTTGTCATACCCTAAACTGTACCCGGAACCGTCCCTGTTCCCTAACCCTAACCCTAGCCCTAAGCCTAACCCTAACCCTTACGCAAAGCCTTACCCTAACCCGTGCCCTAATCCTAACCCGTACGATAACACTAACCCGTGCCCTAACACGTAGGCTAACCCTAAACTGTTGTCATACTCTAACCTGCAACCTAAACTGTCCCCGTTCCCTAACCCTAACGATTACCCAAAGACTTACCCTAACCCGTGCCCTAATCCTAACCCGTACGCTAACACTAACCCGTGCCCTAACACGTACCCTAAACTTCAACCGTTGTCGTACCCTAACCTGTACCCTGATCCATCCGCATTCCCTAACCCTAACCCTATTCCAAACCCTAAACCATACCCGAAGCCTTACCCTAACACGTGCCTAATCCTAACCCGTACGCTAACGCTAACCCGTGCTCTAACACGTACGCTAACCCTAAATCGTCGACGTACCCTAACCTGTACCCTAAACCGTCCCAGTCCCTAACCCTAACCCTAACCCTAACCCTAACACTAACCCTTACCCAAAGCCTTACCCTAACCCGTGCCCTAATCCTAACCCGTACGCTAACACTAACCAATGCCCTCACATGTACACTAAATTTCAACCGTTGTCGTACCCAAACCTGTACACTAAAACATCCCGATTCCCTAACACTATCCCTAACCCCAACTCTAACGCTCATCCTTACCCGAAGTCTTACCCTAACCCTAGCCCTAATCCTAACCCGCATGCTAACAATAACCCTTGCCCTAACACGTACGCTAATCCTAAACCGTTGTCGTACCCTAAACTGTGCCCGGAACCGTCCCCGTTCCCTAACCCTAACCCTAGCCCTAACCCGAACCCTAACCCTTACCTGAACCCGTGCCCTAATCGTAACCCGTGCGCTAACACTAACCCTTGCCGTAACACATAAGCTAAACCTAAACCCTTGTCATACTCTTACCTGTACCCTAAACTGTCCCCGTTCCCTAATCCTAACCCTAACCCTACCCGTTACCTGAAGCCTTGCCCTCACCAGTACCCAAATCCTAACCCGGACGCTAACACTAACCCGTGCCCTAAAACGTACGTTAACCCTAAACCTTTCTCGTACCCTACACTTTACCCTAAACCTTCCCCGTTACCTAACCCTAACCCTACCCCGAACCCTAACCCTTACCAGAATCCTTATCCTAACCCGTGCCCTAATCCTAACCCGTACGCTAACACTAACATGTGCCCTAACCTGTTCACTAACACGTAACCTTTGTCATACCCTAACCTGTACCCTAAACCGTCCCCGTTCCCTAACACTATCCCTAACCCTAACTCTAATGCTAACCCTTACCCGAAGCCTTACCCTAACCCGAGCCCTAATCCTAACCCGCACGCTAACAATAACCCTTGCCCTAACAGGTACGCTAACCCTAAACCGTTGTCGTACCCTAAACTGTACCCGGAACCGTCCCCGTTCCCTAACCCTAACCCTAGCCCTAACCCGAACCCTAACCCTTACCCGAACCCGTGCCCTAATCGTAACCCGTGCGCTAACACTAACCCTTGTCCTAACACATAAGCTAACCCTAAACCGTTGTCATACTCTTACCTGTACCCTAAACTGTCCCCGTTCCCTAATCCTAACCCTAACCCTACCCGTTACCTGAAGCCTTGCCCTCACCAGTACCCAAATCCTAACCCGTACGCTAACACTAACCCATGCCCTAAAACGTACGTTAACCCTAAAACGTTCTCATACCCTACACTGTACCCTAAACCTTCCCCGTTACCTAACCCTAACCCTAGCCCTAACCCGAACCCTAACCCTTACCCGAAGCCTTAACCTAACCCGTGCCCTAATCCTAACCCGTACGATAACACTAACCCGTGACCTAACATGTAGGCTAACCCTAAACTGTTGTCATACTCTAACCTGCAACCTATACCGTCCCCGTTCCCTAACCCTAACCCTAACGGTTACCCAAAGACATACCCTAACCCGTGCCCAAATCCTAACTCATACGCTAACACTAACCCGTGCCCTAACACGTACCCTAAACTTCAACCGTTGTCGGACCCTAACCTGTACCCTAAACCATCCCCATTCCTTAACCCTAACCCTATTCCAAACCCTAAACCTTACCCGAAGTCTTACCCTAACACGTGCCTAATCCTAACCTGTACGCTAACGCTAACCCGTGCCCTAACACTTACGCTAACCCTAAATCGTTGACGTACCCTAACCTGTACCCTAAACCGTCCCCGTCCCTAACCCTAACCCTAACCCTTACCCAAAGCCTTACCCTAACCCGTGACCTAATCCTAACCCGTAGGCTAACACTAACCTGTGCCCTAAGACGTACGCTAACCCTAAACCGTTTGCATACCCTATCCTGTACCCTAAACTGTCCCCGTTCCCTAACCCTAACCCTAACCGATACCCTAACACTTACCCGAAGCCTTACCCTAACCCGTGCCCTAATCCTAACCCGCACGCTAACAATAACCCTTGCCCTAACACTTACGCTAACCCTAAACCGTTATCATACCCTAACCTGTACCGTAAACCGTCCCCGTTCCCTATCCCTATCCCAAACCGTAAACCTCACACTTACACGAAGCCTTACCCTAGCCCGTGCCGTAATCCTAACCCGTATGCTAACACTAACCTGTGCCCTAAAACGTATGCTAACAGTTAACCGCTGTCGTACTCTAACCTGTATCCTAAACCGTCCCCGTTCCCGAACCCTAACACTAACCCTATCCCGAACCCTAACCCTTACCTGAAGCCTTACCGTAACCCGTGCCCTAATCCTAACCCGTTTGCTAACACTAACCCATGCCCTATCACGTACACTATCCCTAAACCGTTGTCATACTCTGACCTGCACCCTAAACCTTCCCCGTTCGCAAACCCTAACCCTAACCGTTACCCGAAGACTTACCATAACCCGTGCCCTAATCCTAACCTGAACCCTAACCCTTACCCGAAGCCTTACACTAACCCTTGCCCTAATCCTAACCCGTACGCTAGCAATAACCAGGGCCCTAATACGTGCACTAACTCTTAACCGCTTTCGTGTCCTAACCTGTACCCTAAACTGTCCCCGTTTCCTAACACTAAACCTAACCCTAAGCCTAACTTTTACCCAAAGCCTTACCCTAACCCATGCCCTAATCCTAATCCGAACGCTAAAACTAACCCTTGCCCTAACACGTACGCTAACCCTAAACCATTGTCGTACCCTAAACTGTACCCAGAAACATCCCCGTTCCCTAACCCTAACCCTAACCCAAATCCTAGCCCTTACCCGAAGCCTTACCCTAACCCATGCCCTAATCCTAACCCGTACACTAACACTAACCCGTGCCCTAACACATACGCTAACAATAAACCGTAGTCATACTCTACCCTGTACCCTAAACTGTCCCCGTTCCCTAACCCTAACCCTAACCCTTACCCAAAGCCTTACCCTAACCCGTACCCTAAACTTAACCCGAACACGAACACTAACCCATGCCCTAACACGTACACGAACCTTCAGCCGTTGTCGTACCCTAACCTGTACCCTAAACTGTCCCCATTCCCTAACCCTAACCCTAAACACAACCCGAACCCTAACGTTTACCTGAAGCCTTACCCTAACACGTGACCTAATCCTAAACCTTACACTAACACTAACCCGTGCCCTAACACGTACACTAACCCTTAAACATTGCCGTACCCTAACCAATACCCTAAAGCGTCCCCGTTCCCTAAACCTAACCCTCAGCCTAACCCTTACGCAAAGCCTTACCCTAACTCATCCCCTAATCCTAACCCGTAGGCTAACACTAAACCGTGCCCTAACATGCACGCTAACCCTAAACTGGTGACATACTCTAACCTGTACCCTAAACTGTCCCCGTTCCCTAACCCTAACCATAAACCTATCCCTAACCATTACCCGAAGCCTTACCCTAATCCGTGCCCTAATCCTAATCCGTACAATCACACTAACCCATGCCCTAACACGTACGCTAAACCTAAACCATTGTCGTACCCTAACCTGTACCCTAAACCGTCCCCATTCCCTAACCCTAACCCTAACCCGAAACCTAACACTTTCCCGAAACCTTACCCTCACCCGTACCCTAACCCTAACCCGCATGCTAACACTAAC
>NW_006785826.1:0-3202 GCF_000442215.2 Lipotes vexillifer
GTCTTCGTTTCTGTGCGAGGGCTTTCTCTAGTTGTGGCAAGTGGGGGCCACTCTTCATTGCAGGGCACGGGCCTCTCACTATCGTGGCCTCTCCTGTTGAGGAGCACAGGCTCCAGATGCGCAGGCTCAGCAGACGTGGCAAACGGGCCCAGTTGCTCCGTGGCATGTGGGATACTCCCAGACCAGCGCTCGAACCTGTGTCCCCTGCATCGGCAGGCGGACTGTCAACCACTGCGCCACCCAGGGAAGCCCTCAGTCATATTTAAGGTGCCCCAGGCGATTCCAGTCTGGATCCATCATTGAGCATCATGACTCTGAGTCCCCCCATTCCTGAGGGCTGAGATCTGGGCTGAGGGTGAGGGGCTCTGCTCTGCGTGGGGATCCATCAGGGCCTGGTCTGTGACCCAAAGAGGATTGTTGGGTCCAGCTGAGGTTCCCTCTGCTTCTGTGTACATGATGCCTCACCAGGAGGGGAGTGAGATCTGAAGGAAAGGGTGGGAAAACTCACCTGTTAGTCTCTGTAGGAGTTCACTATTCTGCATCCCTCCTGGGACAGTGGGCAGCAGAGGACTGTCTATTCCACATGCTGAGGGCTTCCCTGTGTGTGTGGTGGTGACTCAGGAAGGGGGTGTGTTGATTTTAAGCATTAAACAGCATCTTTTCCACTTTCAAGATCGACCTCTAAAGACTCACGTTTCCTGGGTAAGAAGCCCGGAAGAGGAGGGAGAGGAAAGCAAAGGAGTCAGAAATGGCTCTTTCTCAGGTAAAGTCGTATTCTCAGCTGATTCTTCTGTCTGTCCTTCCTGAGATGCCCTTCTTTGGACTCACTGATCTTGTCTGACTGTGAAGTGTCCTGCCTGATACCTGTACAGTCACCGTCAACTGGAGCCTACCCTCAGTCCCAGTCATCTCTAGCGTTTAATTTAACTTTGTACAAGTGTAAGGTTTCAGAGTTGATTTTGGGAAGAGATTTAAAGGTCTACCTCGAACCTTTTATTTCATACACTTCCAGTCAATTCGGTTGTTTTCAACATTCCTGTTTAGGTTACTAACAAAAAATTTATTATACAGAGTTATTTATCTCGCCGCCAGTTTGGTTACAGATAGAACATAAACTTATGTGGCCAAAAAGCCCAGGTTGAATGAAAATTATATGCCTGTATTATTTTTAGTTTTGATAACTCTAGAGATATGTCCCTTTTAATTGTACCAAAATCCTTAAGCTAGCTCCCATTTACTGAACTTTAATCACACATTGCATGAACTTGAAAAGCATTTTGGATAGGTTTCTATTATATTTCTTTAATTCATATAACTGCTGGTTTGCTTTTAAGCCTATTAAATAGTTCTTTTACAAATTAATTTTAGCAGCAACAACCTGAGTGAGAAAAGAAAAAAAAATACCGCACATTTACAAGACATACATACACATGTATAGAAATACACATGAAAATACAGACAGATAGAAACTAAAAATACATATTTTCCTTTAACTTTTAGCCAGGTCTCAGATATGAACTTAAAAAAATAGATCCAGTTTGTGGTTCCGTGGTGTATGAATTCTTTTAAAGCCTTTTTGAAGTCAAGTCATCTTTTGGAAGCTTGTGTGTACCAGTCAACGAATGCATTACATTCTCTACAGAGAGAATTGGAATCCTCTCTTATATGGGGTGCCTCTTAAGGTGGAATAATTTAAAACAATGGCTCTCCCTTTTCAACTGCATGGGTGACTTACCAAAAGACCTTAACAAACAGAGCATAACAAAAAGCAAGGTTTCTCTTGGGAGTTTTGAAGTGTAATGGCTATTATCAAAAATGTATAGCCATTGCTAAGTTATCTTAGAAACATTATTTTGGGGATTAGTATTTCAATCCTCAGAAGCTCTCTGTTTAAAGGGGCAGGTTTTTGCAGAGGCAGAGAAAGAAAGATGGCATCAGGGCAGGGCCTGAGCACCAGACTGTTGCCTGGGTGGAGTCTGAAACAAAAGGTTCTGAGGAGACACACGAGCTTTCAATTTGCAGGAGGAAAACACTAGGAACACAAGGCTTCAGAAGTTATTTTGTTCATTTCTAGTTTTTCGGTTTTGGTCAGTGCAGAAAAGTATATAGCAAGTAGGCAATTTTAGAATTTTGTGCACGTTTGGAAGCTTCCAGGTACCAATGAAAATAAATATTCCATTCATTTTGTTTAATTTTAGAACTTCAGTCCTCAAATTTAATGCTAAGGAAAACGAGTTCGGAGAGATGGAAGGTTATAATGGCCACCGTAATCCTGGATTACTTTTAGTTTGTTCAATGCACTTAGTAAAATTGTGCATGTGGACTTTTCATAGTTTTGAAACGTAAAACAGGCTGGACTCCCTGAAAGAAAGCTGCCCTCAAAACATTTAGATGAACAGGATCCCATTTCCTCAAGTTATCCTGGAATCGCAAGAAAAGTGCCACAGTTATAGCCCAGATTTTTAAAAAAATTGAAAAAAATTTGTATCCCAGTGAGCTCAATCTCCAAAAGACAACATTGCTCCTGGGTGCTTCAGAAAACAAATGAGTGCTCACCAAGGATGAAGCCTTGATACAGAAAGAACAAAACCTGAAACTGTGTCCCTTTAAAACTAATTTCCCCTCCTGAATTTGTGATTAGCCTCTCTATCCAAAACTTTATTCCCTTTCTTGTCCCTCCCCTGTTCTCCTGACTGAAGAGTATCAAAGTAAAGGGGAAATTAAAACCAAGGAGGACACTGCAAGACTTTTCTGAGTACAAAATCACCTCGGTGTCCCCTGTTCCTTTTTTGTAGAAAAACGGTTTTGGTCTTCTATACCTTTCCTGAATTCCAAAGAGCAGTCTCAACCAGTTAATGATTAGAAGAATAAAGTCAAAGGACTCCTAGTTCCTCCTGAAGTGATATAAAAAAGAATCTGAAGCATATCTTTGAGTTGCTCTGCAGAAAATAACAACTTCCCACCAAGTGAGGATGGGGATGTTGACTGAAAAAAACAAGTACAACGTGAGAGCTTTGAGTTCAGTTTTGTTTTTTTTTTTCTTTTTTGCGGTACGCGGGCCTCCCACTGTTGTGGCCTCTCCCGTTGTGGGGCACAGGCTCCAGTCGCGCAGGCTCAGCGGCCATGGCTCACGGGCCCTGCCGCTCTGCGGCATGTGGGATCCTCCTGGACCGGGGCACGAACCCGTGTCCCCTGCATCGGC
>NW_006785827.1:0-2238 GCF_000442215.2 Lipotes vexillifer
TTTTTTTTTTTTTTTTTTTTTTTTGTGGTACGCAGGCCTCTCACTGTGTGGCCTCTCCCGTTGAGGAGCACAGGCTTGGGTCACGCAGGCTCAGCTGCCATGGCTCACGGGCCTAGCCACTCCACAGCATGTGGGATCTTCCCGGACTGGGGCACGAGCACGTGTCCCCTGCACTGGCAGGTGAACTCTCAACCACTGCACCACCAGGGAAGCCCTCTTGTCGTCATTTTAATTTGCATTTCCCTGACATATTATGCGGAGCATCTTTTCATACGTTTATTTGCCATTTGTGTATCTCCTTGATGAAGTGTCTGTTAAGGTCTTTGGCACAATTTATAATCAGGTTGTTTGTTTCCTTAT
Organism: Lipotes vexillifer; assembly: GCF_000442215.2. Classification (NCBI taxonomy): domain Eukaryota; kingdom Metazoa; phylum Chordata; class Mammalia; order Artiodactyla; family Lipotidae; genus Lipotes; species Lipotes vexillifer. Next base: position 361 of record NW_006785827.1, read on the forward strand.
TGTTGAGCTTTAAGAGTTCTTTGTATAGTTGTATAACAGTTCCTCATCAGATGTTACTGTTGTAAATATGTTTTACTAGTCTCTGGCTTTTCTTCTCACTCTCTTGAAATTGTCTTTTGCAGAATAGAAATTTAAAAATTTAATCAAGTCCAGCCTATCAGTTTTGTTTTTCATGGATTGTGCCTTTGGTGTTGTATCTAAAAAGTTATCCTTAAACTCAAGGTCATCTAGATTTTCTCCTACATTATCTTCTAGGAGTTTTTATAGTTTTGCATTTTACACTTAGATCTGTGATCCATTTTGACTTAATAATTGTGAAGAATGTAAGATCTGTGTACAGATTTATTTATTTGAATGTCGTTGTCTGTTGTTCTAGCACCATTTGTTGAAAAGACTATCTTACTCCATTGTGCTGCCTTTGCTCCTTTGTCAAATAATGGTTCACTCTATTTTTAGTCTATTTTTTGGGCTCTCCATTCTTTTATATTAAACTTTTCATCTATTTTTCACCAATACAACACTGTCTTAATTACTGTAGCTTTAGAGTAAGTCTTGAGGTCAGGTATTATAAGTCTCCAGCTATGTTCTTCTCTTTAATCTATTAGTCAGGTTGGGAAGAACTGATATCTTGACATTACAGTGTTCCTATAAATGAACAGGAATATCTTTCCATTGATTTGGTTTTTCTTTGATTTTGTTCATGAGTTTTGTAGCTTTTCTCATACAGATCTTTTCGATTCTTACCTAGATATTTCATTTTGTGGGTAATAATGTAAATGACATTGTTTTCAATTTCCAATACCACATAGTCATTGCTGTAATATACAAAATCTATTGACTTTCATGTATTAACCTTGTACCTCACAAACTTGCTATAATCAATTATTAGTTCCAGGAGTTTTTTGTTGATTCTGTCAGACTTTCTACATAGTCAATCATGTCATCTACGAACAAAGACAGTTGTATGTCTTCCTTCTCAATCTGCATACATTTTATTTCCTTTTCTGGTCTCATTGCATTAACTAGAACTCCCAGAACAGTGTTAAAAAGCAGTGGTGAGAGGAGACATCTTGCCTTGTTCCTGATCTTAGTGAGAAAGCTTCTAGTTTCCACCATTAAGAATGATGTTGGCTGTAGACTTTTTGTAGCTATTCTTTATCAACTTGAGGAAGTTCCCCTCTAGTCCTAGTTTTCTGAGAAATTTTATCATGAATGGGTGTTGGGTTTTGTCAAGTAATTTTTCTGCATCTATTAATATGATATTTAGACTGTTGATGCAATGGATTACATCAATTGCTTTTCAAATGTTGAACCAGCTTTGCCTACTTAGGATAAATACTACTTGGTTGTGATGGATAATTCTTTTTATACATTGTTGGAGGATTTGTTTTGCTAATGTTTTGTTGAGAATTTTTACACCTATCTTCATGAGAGAGATTGGTCCAGAATTTTCTTTTCTTGTAATGTCTTTCTCCAGTGTTGGTATAAAGGTGATGTTGGCTTCACAAAATGAGCTGGGAAGGATTACTTCTGATGCTATCTTTGGAAGGAGGTTGTACAGAGTTGATATAATTTTTCCTTATATGTTTGATAGAGTTCACCAATCTGGGATTGGTGCTTTCTTTTTTTCTTTGGAAGGTTATTAATTATTGATTAACTTTCTTTAATATATATAAGCCTATACAGATTGTCTATTTCCTATGTGTGAGTTTGGCAGATTATGTCTTTCAAAGAATTGGTCAGTTTCATCAAGTTATCAAAATTTGTAGGCATAGAGTTGTTCACAGTTCTTCTTTGTTATCCTTTTATTTTAAACATCTTTATTGGAGTATAATTGCTTTACAATGTTGTGTAAGTTTCTGCTGTATAACAAAGTGA
>NW_006785828.1:0-217 GCF_000442215.2 Lipotes vexillifer
GCACGGCATGCTGAGGCTCTGGTTCATTCTTCTTGCTGGTGGGAAATTAGAGTTCAATTTGCTTGTCCAAACACCTACAGCTAGTCTCTGGTTGGTCCTCCACATTCCTATCTATCTTACGCAGAAATCGCAAAGTGTGCCAAACAGGGCTTTAAAGACACTGACTCTGCAAGTGTGAGGAGTGTCAGGAAAGCGTCTTTAACGGCCAACACGTGTT
>NW_006785829.1:0-239 GCF_000442215.2 Lipotes vexillifer
AAAACAAACTTATACTTGCGTAAGGGGAAAGCTGAGTGGGGGTCCTGCATAAAACCAGAGATTTAAATCAGCACAGATACCGTTCCAGAAGCCATGTACGTAATAGACAAGTTCTACTCCTTGCTCCACGACATGAACTCAACACCCCATATTCAACGCATAGGAATAGGCCTGACTGTTAGGAATCTAAAAAACTATGTATCTATATGTATCCATAAGAGAATCGAGCGTGTGTAGAG
>NW_006785830.1:0-233 GCF_000442215.2 Lipotes vexillifer
CACTCCTCACACTTGCAGAGTCAGTGCCTTTAACGTACTGTTTGGCACACTTTGCAATTTCTATGTAAGATGGACAGGAATGGGGAAAACCAATGAGAGACTAGCTGTAGGTGTTTGGGCGGACACATTGAATTCTAATTTCCCACCAGCGAGAAGAATGAACCAAAGTTTCAGCATGCCGTGCCTGAACCACACTAGGGTCTGAAGCAATCCGGCGGGATGGCGGCCAGCTC
>NW_006785831.1:0-983 GCF_000442215.2 Lipotes vexillifer
CGAGGGTCTGGAGGAGGCCATGTGAATCTGGGTCTCTTCTCAACAGAGACGGCTCAGAGGCCCAGCAGCACGCTGGACTCACTGCTGCGCTTGGAGTCGAGGCATCCTAAGGTCGGCTTACATCTGGGAAGAGCTGGTGAGAAGCTTGGCCCAAATCAAAAGAAAACCAGTTCAAAGTTCACCCCATGAACTGGTCTTTATGACTGAATCAAAACACAATGCCAGACAAAAATGAAAATAAACTAAACAAATAAGAAAAACTGAAAAAGGAGTGATAAAAAGAATAAAGAAAAAAAGAGAATAAAAAGTAAAAATGAGAAAAAGAAAAAAGTGAGAAAAAGAAAGTAACAAATGAAATAGACAAAAACGCCAAGGAGGAAACAGGGTACCTTTGGTCAAAGTCTCTCAGGTGACTGAAAAGCAGCTTCCTGAGCCAGAAGGACTGACAATTTAGGCCCAGCCAGGGACTTGGATAAGTGCTAGGAACTCCAAAGCAATAGTTTCGCATGAGGTCATGGGAAGAAATGAATCTACCAACAAGGCTGGGGATAATCCATTGTGATTTTCTCACTTTTTGATCTCAAAACCCCCTTACTATTTTAAAACATATATTTAGGGCCTCAGAGAGCTTTTTGTATGGGTTATAGCAAGTGACATTACCTTATTAGAAATTGAAACCTGTAGTATGCTTCAGTGGCCTTTTCTAGTTTGGAAAGGTGTGATCATTTCTGGCTTTTGAAAACCTCATAATGTCTACACTTATAATATTCAACATCCTTTAAAATCTGAATGATTCGGCTCAAAATAATGTCACAACTTAATTGGCATTATGATACTGTCTGAAATGTTCTGTTGCATAAGACACAGTAAAAAAAACATTATTAATAACTTGAAAGCTGAAGGGAAGCTAGCAGGTATCATAGTTTGATTTCTTATTCACAGTTCTGCCCAGTTTCTTTGGAGTACATTTCTCTTTCCACACT
>NW_006785831.1:993-25783 GCF_000442215.2 Lipotes vexillifer
CTCTCTTTCTCTCTTTCCTCAGGGCTCTGTACTAACTCCTACTTCTGCCTGGAACATTCTCAGAGATCCATATGGTTTCCTCCCCAACCTCATTCAAGTCTTTGCTCCAATGTCACCTTCTCAGTGCGACCTTCCCTGATTTACCTATTTGGTCTTACAAAACCCATTGCATGTCTTATCTGCCACCCCTATTCCAAACTATGTATTATGGAAAATTTTTTAAACATACAAAAAATTTTTAAAGTATCTTCCTCATGTATCTATCATCCAATATCAATAATTTGCAACATTTTTGCAACCTTCGTTTATACATAAACACTTCAGTCTGCATCTTTAAATAAATGTATTTTAGAAACACTGTTACCATGCCATTATCAAATCTAAGAAACTAACATTATCATATACCAGTATATATTCAAATCTCCCGGTAATCTCAAAGATGTCTTGTTACAGTTGATATGTTTGACAAGGTACCTATATTGCTTTATAATTTTTCCATAGCTATATTACCACTTAAAATACTACATATTTTACATATCTGCTTCCTGTCTGTATCTCCCATTAGAATTTCAACTTTGAGCAAACAGAAATTTTTGTTTTGTCCTTTGTTCTAGGTATCTTCAACACCTAGAATGGCTTTCACATGCAGTAGGTGTTCAGTAAATGTTTGTGGAATGAATGAATGAATGGAATTGGCAACAAGGATGTGACAATCAAGGAGTATGCTGTCTAAACCTGGTCAGATCTGTTAGTTTCTATCTCTAAAACTTTGAGCAACTTTTCTGAGCCTTGGTTTTCCCATCTGTAAAGTGGGACTAATAACACCCACTTTGCAGAACTGATTGCAGGGCTGCAGTCTTGTTGTGAGAAACAGGGAAAATATGTGTACAGTGCCTGGCATGTAGTACACCCTCAATGAGGCTACTATTTGTATTTTTCATTAAGTTACAGATCTTGAGATGAGATCATCCTGGATTAGGATTAGCCCTAAATCCTATGACAGTGTCCTTATGACAGAAAAGGAGAAGACACAGGGACACACAGGGAAGAAGACCACGTGAAGATAGAAGCAGAGACTAGAGTAATGCAGCCACAAACCAAGTAACACAGGACCCATCAGAAGCTAGAAGAGGCAAGAATGGATTCTTCCCTACAGCCTTCAGAGGGAGTGTGGCCCTGCCAACACGTTGATTTTGGATTTCTAGCCTCCAGAACAATGGAGAACAAATTTCTGTTGTTTGGGGATTTCTGTCTTACACCAAGATTGGGAATACTGTGTCTGGGCTCAACCAATCCAACGGTTTGGAGCATGTTCACCATATTTTCAACAGATTTGAAGTTCAGGCCAAACTCGTTCTCAGTCTTCATTTATTTCTCTCTCTCTCTCTCTCTGTCACTATTCTCAATATATCTCCCCCAACTCCCACCCCAACTCTCCTACTTTTATGATGGACTCAGAGGCACCAAAAGATCTAATGATTTCTTTCTGGCTTGTTCAGAGAGTTGTGACAATGGGACAAATATCAATTGGAGAGTCTCTACTTATGTGATCTGATGCTGTACAAATACATTTTCCATCATCCTATGAAAGGTCAGGAGGGCGGGACAAATACAAACATCAAGAGTGATTGGAGAGGGCCTGCACAGAACGGGAGAGGCAGCACTTGGAAAGGAAGGCCTCTGGAGTATGGAGTTCTGGAGTTTGGAGGACGATTTAACAAAGGCATGAGGAAAGGGCAGACAGCAGAAGCAAGAAGAACTACAATCGTGCAGCCTGTGGAACAAAAACCACATTCACAGAAAGACAGACAAGATGAAAAGGCAGAGGGCTATGTACCAGATGAAGGAACAAGATAAAACCCCAGAAAAATAACTAAATGAAGTGGAGATAGACAACCTTCCAGAAAAAGAATTCAGAATAATGATAGTGAAGATGATCAGGGACCTTGGAAAAAGAATGGAGGGAAAGATTGAAAAGATGCAAATATGTTTAACAAAGACCTAGAAGAATTAAAGAACAAACAAACAGAGATGAACAGTACAATAGCTGAAATGAAAAATACACTAGAAGGAATAAATAGCAGAATAACTGAGGCAGAAGAACAGATAAGTGACCTGGAAGACAGAATGGTAGAATTCACTGCCATGGAACAGAATAAAGAAAAAAGAATGAAAATGAAGACAGCCTAAGAAACTTCTGGGACAACATTAAATACAAGAACATTCGCATTATAGGGGTCCCAGAAGGAGAAGGGAGAGAGAAAGGGCCAGAGAAAATATTTGAAGAGATTATAGTTGAAAACTTCCCTGACATAGGAGAGGAAATAGCCACCCAAGTCCAGGAAGCACAGAGAGTCCCATACAGGATAAACCCAAGGAGAAATATGCCCAGACACATAGTAATCAAATTGGCAAAAATTAAAAACAAGGAAAAATTATTGAAAGCAACAAGGGAAAAACAACAAATAACATACAAGGGAACTCCCATAAGGTTAACAGCTGATTTCTCAGCAGAAACTCTACAGGCCAGAAGGGAGTGGCACGATATATTTAAAGTGATGAAAGGGAAGAACCTACAACCAAGATTACTCTACCTGGCAAGGATCTCATTCAGATTTGACAGAAAAATCAAAAGCTTTACAGATAAACAAAAGCTAAGAGAATTCAGCACCACCAAACCAGCTCTACAACAAATGCTAAAGGAACTTCTCTAAGTGGGAAACACAAGAGAAGAAAAGGACCTACAAAAACAAACCCAAAGCAATTAAGAAAATGGTAATAGGATCATACATATCAATAATTACCTTAAACATGAATGGATTAAATGCTCCAACCAAAAGACACAGGCTCACTGAATGGATACCAAAACAAGACTCATATATATGCTGACTACAAGAGACCCAGTTCAGACCTAGGAACACACACAGACTGAAAGTGAGGGGATGGAAAAAGATATTCCATGCAAATGGAAATCAAAAGAAAGCTGGGGTAGCAATACTCATATCATATAAAATAGACTTTAAAATAAAGGATGTTACAAGAGACAGGAAGGACACTACATAATGATCAAGGGATCAATCCAAGAAGAAGATATAACAATTATAAATATATATGCACCCAACATGGAGCACCTCGATACATAAGGCAAATGCTAACAGCTATAAAAGAGGAAATCGACAGTAACACAATAATAGTGGGGGACTTTAACACCTCACTTACAACAATGGACAGATCATCCAAACAGAAAATTAATAAGGAAACAGAAGCTTTAAATGACACTGTAGACCATATAGATTTAATTGATATTTATAGGACATTCCATCCCAAAACAGCAGATTAGACTTTCTTCTCAAGTGCACACGGAATATTCTCCAGGATAGATCACATCTTGGGTCACAAATCAAGCCTCAGTAAATTTAAGAAAATTGAAATCATATCAAGCATCTCTTCTGACCACAATGCTATGAGATTAGAAATCAATTAAAGGGAAAAAAACGTAAAAAGCACAAGCACATGGAGGCTAAACAGTATATTACTAAATAACCAAGAGATCACTGAAGAAATCAAAGAGGAAATCAAAAAATACCTAGAGACAAAGGACAAAAAATGAAGATCCAAAACCTATGGGATGCAGCAAAAGCAGTTCTAAGAGGGAAGTTTACAGCAATACAATCCTACCTAAAGAAACAACAAACATCTCAAATAAAGAATCTAACCTTAGGGCTTCCCTGGTGGCGCAGTGGTTGAGAGTCCGCCTGCCGATGCAGGGGATGCGGGTTCGTGCCCCGGTCTGGGAAGATCCCACATGCCGCGGAGCGGCTGGGCCCGTGAGCCGTGGCCGCTGGGCCTGCGCGTCCGGGGCCTGTGCTCCGCAACGGGAGAGGCCACAACAGTGAGAGGCCCGCATACCGCCAAAAAAAGAAATAAATGAAATAGAAACAAAGAAAACAATAGCAAAGATCAATAAAACTAAAAGCTGGTTCCTTGAGAAGATAAACAAAATTGATAAACCATTAGTCAGACTCATCAAGAAAAAGAGGGAGAGGACTCAAATCAATAAAATTAGAAATGAAAAAGAAGTTACAGTGGACACCGCAGAAATACAAAGCATCTTAAGAGACTACTACAAACAACTCTATGCCAATAAAATGGACAACCTGGAAGAAATGGACAAATTCTTAGAAAGGTATAACCTTCCAAGACTGAACCAGGAAGAAACAGAAAATATGAACAGACCAATCACAAGTAATGAAATTGAAACTGTGATTAAAAATCTTCCAGCAAACAAAAGTCCAGGACCAGAAGGCTTCACAGGTGAATTCTATCAAACATTTAGAGAAAAGCTAACACCCATGCTTCTCAAACTCTTCCAAAAAATTGCAGAGGAATGATTCCCAAACTCATTCTATGAGGCCACCATCACTCTGATACCAAAACCAGACAAAGATACTACAAAAAAAGAAAATTACAGACCAATATCACTGATGAATATAGATGCAAAAATCCTCAACAAAATACTAGCAAACAGAAGCCAACAACACATTAAAAGGATCATACACCACGATTAAGTGGGATTTATCCCAGGGATGCAAGGATTCTTCAATGTATGCGAATCAATCAATGTGATACACCATATTAACAAATTGAAGAAGAAAAACCATATGATCATCTCAATAGATGCAGAAAAAGCTTTTGACAAAATTCAACACCCATTTAGGATAAAAGCTTTCCAGAAAGTGGGCATAAAGGGAACCTACCTCAGCATAATAAAGGCCATATATGACAAACCCACAGCAAACAGCATTCTCAATGGTGAAAAACTGAAAGCATTCCTAAGATTAGGAACAAGACAAGGTTGTCCACTCTCACCACTATTATTCAACATAGTTTTGGAACTCCTAGCCATGGCAATCAGAGAAGAAAAAGAAATAAAAGGAATACAAAGTGGAAAAGAAGAAGTAAAACTGTCACTGTTTGCAGATGACATGATACTATACATAGAGAATCCTAAAGATGCCACCAGAAAACTACTACAGCTAATCAATGAATTTGGTAAAGTTGCAGGATACAAAATTAATGCACAGAAAGCTCTTGCATTCCTATACACTAATGATGAAAAATCTGAAAGAGAAATTAAGGAAACACTCCCATTTACCACTGCAACAGAAAGAATAAAATATCTAGGAATAAACCTACCTAAGTAGGTGAAAGACTTGTACTCAGAAAACTGATGAAAGAAATCAGAGATGACACAAACAGATGGAGAGATATACCATGTTCTTGGATTGGAAGAATCAATATTGTGAAAATGATTATACTACCCAAAGCAATCTACAGATTCAATGCAATCCCTATCAAATTACCAATGGCATTTTTTACAGAACTAGAACAAAAAATCTTAAAATTTGTATGGAGACACAAAAGACCCTGAATAGCCAAAGCAGTCTTGAGGGAAAAAAACGGAGCTAGAGGAATCAGACTCCCTGACTTCAAACTATATTACAAAGCTACAGTAATCAAGACAATATGGTACTGGCACAAAAACAGAAATATAGATCAATGGAACAGGATAGAAAGCTCAGAGATAAACCCACGCACCTATGGTCAACTAATCTATGACAAAGGAGGCAAGGATATACAATGGAGAAAAGACAATCTCTTCAATAAGTGGTGCTGGGAAAACTGGACAGCTACATGTAAAAGAATGAAATTAGAATGTTCCGTAACACTATACACAAAAATAAACTCAAAATGGATTAAAAACCTAAATGTAAGACCGGACACTATAAAACTCTTAGAAGAAAACATAGGAAGAACACTCTTTGACATAAAACACAGCAAGATCTTTTTTGATCCACCTCCTAGAGTAATGGAAAGAAAAACAAAAATAAACAAATGGGACCTAATGAAACTTAAAAGTTTTTGCAAAGGAAACTACAAACAAGATGAAAAGACAACCCTCAGAATGGGAGAAAATATTTGCAAACGAATTAATGGACAAAGGATTAATCTCCAAAATATATAAACAGCTCATGCAGCTCAATATTAAAAAAACAAACAACCCAATCCAAAAATGGGCAGAAGACCTAATTAGACATTTCTCCAAAGAAGACATACAGATGGCCAAGAAGCACATGAAAAGCTGCTCAACATCACTAATTATCAGAAATGCAAATCAAAACTAGAATGAGGTATCACCTCACACCAGTCAGAATGGGCATCAACAGAAAATCTACAAACGACAAATTCTGGAGAGGGTGTGGAGAAAAGGGAACCCTCTTGCACTGTTGGTGGGAATGTAAATTGATACAGCCACTATGGAGAACAGTATGGAGGTTCCTTAAAAAACTAAAAATAGAATTACCATATGACCCAGCAATCCCACTATTGTGCATATACCCAGAGAAAACCCTAATTCAGAAAGACACATGCAGGGCTTCCCTAGTGGCACAGTGGTTGAGAGTCCGCCTGCCAATGCAGGGGACACGGGTTCGTGCCCCGGTCCGGGAAGATCCAACATGCCGCGGAGCGGCTGGGCCCATGAGCCATGGCCGCTGAGCCTGCGCGTCCGGAGCCTGTGCTCTGCAATGGGAGAGGCCACAACAGTGAGAGGCCCGCATACCACAAAAAAAAAAAAAAAAAAAGACACATGCACCCCCATGTTCATTGCAGCACTATTTACAATAGCCAGGTCATGGAAGCAACCTAAATGCCCATCGACAGACAAATGGATAAAGAAGAAATGGTACATATATGCAATGGAATATTACTCAGCCATTAAAAAGTAATGAAATTGGGTCATCTGTGGAGACGTGGATGGATCTAGAGACTGTCATACAGAGTGAAGTAAGTCAGAAAGAGAAAAACAAATACCGTATATTAACGCATATATGTGGAACCTAGGAAAATGGTACAGGTGAACCGGTGTGCAGGGCAGAAATTGAGACACAGATGTAGGGAACAAACGTACAGACAGCAAGGGGGGAAAGTGGTGGTGGGCGGCGGTGGTGGTGGTGGTGGGATGAATTGGCAGATTGGGATTGACATGTATACACTAATATGTATAAAATGGATAACTAATAAGAACCTGCTGTATAAAAACGTAAAATAAAAATTTAAAAAAAAGAGTGATTGGAGATAGAAATGTTTCAAATAGGAGACAAATCAGTGTGTGTACATGTGTATGTGCTTGTGTGTGTATGTGTGTGGGCTGATGTGTATGATTAGTGTGTGTGCGTCCAGGCAAGAGAAACAGGATTGTGGCTTAAAAACTTAAGTGGTACTAAGCTGAGTCTGACTCCACCATGCCACTGGGGGCATTCAGGGGTTCATTGTTACTAGTGTGTCGCTGTATGGGGTGGTGCCCTTCTGGGGGCCATTTGGAGAAATGACTAGGAGTGTCTTGGATAGATTTTAAGGTAAGGGAAGAGAAAATGGGAACACAGATTTGGTGTGATTTGGTGTGAGGAACGTGACTCAGTGTGAAAAGGAGGGGAGGTTTGGGGAGTATTTTTCATTCTAGATCTGCCTTCCCTTCCTGCCCGGCCTAGGCACTTACTTGTAAAAGTACATTAAAGCTCTTCTGTCACTACAGTTTCCATATGTGGTAACCCAGCTACATGTAGGCAGTCAAGGCAAACCTTTCTGCCAGTTCACTGGGGAGCAGGTGGCCTGGCCAAGGACACCAGGCCCAGCTTGGGCTTTGGAGAGAGCAGTGGCAGGGGTGTCACCATGGCACGGGAAGCAGGAAGGAGAAGCCCCATGGAGATTCCATGGAGCTCCCAGACATATTTGGGAGTGGGGGGTAGACTAGGGCAGGGCTGGATTCTGCTCTTGTGGGTGGAAATGGAGCCAGAGAAACAGGGTTTTACTACTCTCTTCTGTTTCTCTCATGGAGATACCGGTTTTGGCTCCAGGCTGGAATGACCTGGGAATCACTGGTGACAGTAGGGGTATGAAACCAGTTACATTTATTGAAAGCCTGTCATTGCTGGAACTCATTGAAAACAAGCTTATTTTACAAAGCCAATGAAAAGAACTTGTAAGACGTTATAATTTAGTGAAATTGATCAATAAAAAGAATTTACTTTGCATAGATGTGGATTACAAAGGAATGACAAAATCTCCAGGATTAGAACCTATTAAGGCTATCATATCCTATTTGCATCATAAACTTGTGGTCGTATGGCCTCCTCTCTCCCCTCAGTCTCTCTCAGCCATCTCAGGCCTGTCAGTCAGGAGGTGTCCAGTATCTGGGAGCATCTCAGCATCTCCACTCAGGCCTCCACTCACCCAGCAGCTTCTCCCGGAAGAGCAGCTAGGAATCCTGGGGATCAGGGACTCCCACTGGGTCACCTTTAATTGTCGTGAAGTGTTCTGCTTTTCAATCAAGTGCTGTGGTTACCATGGGAAAGGCGCTGTGTTAGGCAGAGTGGGGAAATCTGCAGGGCTCCACACACCGTCTTCACCCTTAGGAGTGTTTGGGGAGTGTGAACACACTGAATTTAGAAAAGGAAGAGAGAAGAAAGCAACAGAAGGACAGTTCCATGTAGTGTTCATGTCCTGACGTAGTCTCATTTGTTTACTTTTGCTTTTAGTGCTTGTGCTTCTGGTGTCATATCCAAAAAACTCATTGTCAAGACGGATGTCAAGGAGCTTTTTCTGCAAGGACAATTTTAACGGACCCTGGAGGGGTGGAGGGTGCTGTCAGGTTTCCCCACTAGGGGGCGGGCTTGGCCAACTCACTGGCCCCTTGTGAGCTGGGTGGTGGTGGCCTGTCCATCTTTCCCCACAAAGGTCTCCACAGCCCCTTCAGAAGTGAGTGCTTGAAAAACTCCATTTTTCTTTTGTAGTTCTTGAAAAGGACTACTCAGAAAATTAAGAAAATACAGAAAACCACAAAGAAAATTTATCCACAGTCTTAGAACACTGGGATTCCACTAGCATTTTAGTGTGGAATGAGTTGACTTTTCCTTTTTAAAGTAGCAACTGGCATCTCAATTCCTTTTGTGTGTGGGGGGTTCTATTTCCTTTTTTCATGTTTTTTTTTCTTTTGCTTTTTTTAAGAAAAATAAACTGGTTCATTTTCTGGGTTCAGAGTGGGAGGACATCTTGTCCCTGGATACAGGAAGGAGAGAGAAGGGGTGTGGGGACAGGGTGTCCTCTAACAAAAGGGATTCAGAGCTGGGAGGAAGCTGGATGACCTGGCTTTTTTTGGCAACAAATGCAAAATTGTTTGTTGCACTGTGTGAATGGGTATTTTAGGGGCGCTGTGCGGAGGTGTTAATTTCACATCTAGGTCAAAACAAACACCATAAACATGGAGTCTGGGAAGAGGGAACTCAGGAGGCCATGAGCACAGAAACCCACGTGAAGCTGCAGAAATCTGGAGCTTTGGACTTCAGGCATTTGGACATCTACAGTGTGTGGTGGATTGACAGGGGTGAGTCAGCTATACCCCGAAATCTGGGGAAAGGAAAACATCTGGCTGGGTTATTGTGTCATGCTAGAAATATACCACTGGAATCATGCTGTTATTTTATATATATATATATATATATATATATATATATATATATATATATATATATATATATATATATATATGTATGTATCAAATACACCACTCTCCTTCCAGTGACCACGGGAGACACCAGCTACCAATTCATGGGAGCTGATACTCAAGAAGAAACTTTCTGCTCATCTTGGCTTAACCATAATACCCATTCTAGAGAGGACAATCCTCTTACAATGCCTTTGATGGATGATTCAAGGCTTCCCACATTTGCCTCCAACTTTTCTCTCTAGCTCTAAACAACGACATGCCATCAAATGGAATGCTCTCTGATGCCCAATAAAGCCTTCACTGTTCTTGTATTACTTTGTAAGTCTTTGGAAGTCTCCAGCAGTGCTCCCACCTCAATAACATTCCAGCATCCTTCAGCAAGCATCCAAGAGCTGCTTCTGCAGCAAAGTCTTCTAACCATTTATGCCTCAGAGAATTTTATGTGATCACTTCTTCATTTAAATCTTCACAGCACTCTGCACCTTTTAGTAAAAACCCTAGCAAGTGTTTTAAGTATCAGTCAAATCACATTTTTGACAGCCAGGAAAGAAGTCTGCTAGGAAAAATACTGTAAAGTGGGGAGAAGCGAGGAGCCTGCTAAGGAGAGGACCAGGCCACAATTGTCAGGTCTTTATCGATCACTGAGTCAAAAGATTTAGCCAATGTATGTTTGGGATGTTCAATGAGATATTCCTGTAGGTCATCTGTTGTAATTACAGGAATTTGGGAGTTCCCTGGTGGCCTCGTGGTTAGGATGTGGCGCTTTCACTGCAGAGGCCCAGGTTCGATCCCTGGTCAGGGAACCATCCTGTATGTCGTGCAGTGCAGCCAAAAAATACCAAAAAAAAATAATAATAAAAATTTTTTAAAATAACAGACATTTGAAGTAAAAGAAGGTAGAGTGAATAACACTATGTGCCATTTCCTCAAGATGCTCTGTGAATATGAAGAATGTATTGGGCCATAGAGCAAGGACTAATACCCTACAGCTCGTGGACTACAGTACAGTCTGCCAGTTCCTTTCATAAATATGTCTTGCTGGAACATGTATTGTCTATGACTGCTTTTGTACTGTAACAGCAGAGTTAAGGAGTTGAGACAGAGACTGTGTTGCCCACAATGCTGAAAATAGTTACTATCTGGCCCTTTAAAAATGTTAGCAATCTCTGCTAGAGACCATTATTATAGCTGTGATTACCATTCCTGGGATCCTTGAGACTCACCAGATGGTAGAAACTGCTGATGGTGTGCCAGGGACCCCTGGACAAAAGTACAGACACCCTCTGGGGTATTTTTTGGTTATTTGAAATGTTTCAGTGCTTCCTATGAGACATAATTTAATTAAATAATAACAAGAATCTAAAATAGAGCAAAGGATTGCCTCTGGTCTTGCATTCTGCTGTAAGAAAATTTGCACACTTGTTGCTTTGAATTGTCTTTGTTAGAGTAGAATGGAAACCCAAATGAAAATGAGAGACATATATGGATGTCGTCATTGCCAGTCATTTGGGGATAATTAGAGAAGGAGACAGATGACCTTGAGGGAAAGGACCATATCCACGGACACAGGATGTGTCCACAGTGCCTGATTCCAGGCAGCCTTTGGTGTGGGTCCTCTTAAAAGGGGCGATGCTCAAGTCTCTGCTCTGCTCAGTCCCCAAAAGCAGCCCACAAGTTAAAAAGAGAGACCTCTATGTTGGATAGCTAACCAGGGCAGATCATGTCTTCATAGTATCTTAATTAGGAAATAAATGGATTTTTTAAAAAATCATTTTTGACTGATGTCTGTCCCTTGGCATCCTGGATCTTGTATTCATTGACTCAAACAACAATACTGTTTATGCTACTGAAATCTGGCAAGATGAAGAAAATTTCCCCTGATCCTTGCACCATGACAAGAGACTATGGGTAAGGATGGGGTCTGGGGCTCCCAGCAAGAACTGTCATTTCTATGTTTGATGGAAGGGAGGTGACTTCCCTGAGGATCGACTTTCTTGGAGTTTTCTTCCTCTCAGAACCCACATAGATGCAGAATGGTTTCATTTGTTGGTGCTGCTGCTATTATTAGCAGAGGCTTCTGGTGCTACGACTTCTGTCATCATCCCAGAAATCAAGAATACATTGCTCAACAATGACGTTTCTTTTCCTGTACACACACACACACACACACACACACACACACACGCATTTGGTTGACTGAAATGGTAATGTATTTGCTGTGTGATACTGTGTAAGAAACTAGCTCTTTCAGTTCCTCATCTGAAAATGGGGTTATTGACCACCTACCTCCTGGGGCTGTTGTGAATATCAAATAAGATGATCCCTGTGAATGGCCTCACTTGATTAATGTAGCTTGTTGTTGCCCACAACGATAACAGTACTAACAAATAACATTTTCAGATGCTTTCCATGTGCCAGGCAATGTTACAGGCACTTTATATGTATCTCATTTAATCCTCACAAAAGATATAAGAAATCTAAGCTCAGAAAGGCTAAACAACTTGCAGCAAGGTCACAAAAAGAATGTGCTAATTTCATCTGCCAATTAGTTCTCAGGTCCTGAGTCCTGGTTTTTAAGGTTTCCTTTCTTTTTCTGTGTAAATCAGATTCCTAGCAGGAAACTGATGTTGAACTCAAGCTGAGTAATTAAAGAAAGTTGAATAAGAAGTGGTTTGGGTTCGGAGATAAGAAGAGATGATGTAATACCCTGGGGCTAATAACACACTAGGTCCCCAAGCCACAAGAGAAAGAAGTTACAGGAACCTGAACAAAGAATTGTAAGCAGAAGGCCAACTGACAGCACCTGTGGGCTTCAGGAGAGGAACGTTCTGCAGGGTGGAAGCCCCAGAAGTGAATACTCAAGGATACCACTCCTTCCCTCTGAGCTCTTGTGTCTCCCTTTGGCCAAACCCACTGGGAAGCCAGAGACCATGGAGCTCCCTCTCTGACGGTGACATTCTGGTGGGGAAGGATGCAGAGTGGATCTGAAGGGGCAAGTGGAAACTATCGAGTCCTGACTCCATGGAGTCATAATGCCTACATTTCTTGGTTTACAAAATGCATGCTCAAAAGCAAAAACTTCGAGGTAGAGGAGAAGGAAACACAGAGAAATAAATAAAGATAAAAAGTATTGCTAACATTTTGGTGTATACCTTCCCTAAGAAGCAAACTTAGAGAACCACCCTCACGTGTCACTACCATATCTTTTACCTGCCTAAATCTATGCCTTCAGTCTGCCTTCCCCTCCATAGTTTGGATGAATTATCCCTAGTGTTTTAAAAATAATGGTTGAGCATCATAATTTTGTTCTAGTTCACATCCCATTTCACCTCGTTAAAGACTTCTCTCCAGCAATTATCAGCTCTTTGGTATCAGTTTTTCCATACCTACTGCATCACTCCCATCATCACATAAACATTCACTAATATCACCCACTTTCAAAAATAATCTCCCCTCAGCCATCTCCAGCTATAGCCAGCCAACTTCCTGCTTTTACAGTGAAACTTCTCAGGAGAGCTATCTCCTCACTTCTTGTTTTATCAACTCATCCCAAAGGAGCATTTACTTATTCACTTTTTTTTGTTTGTTTGTTTTTTTGCGGTACGTGGGCCTCTCACTGCTGTGGCCTCTCCCATCGCGGAGCACAGGCTCCGGACGCACAGGCTCAGCGGCCATGGCTCACGGGCCCAGCCGCTCCGCAGCATGTGGGATCGTCCCGGACCGGGGCATGAACCCCTGTCCCCTGCATCGGCAGGCCGACTCTCAACCACTGTGCCGCCAGGGAAGCCCGGAAAGGATATTCCTTAAAAAATTTTTTTAAAATTAGTTTTTATTGGAGTATGGTTGCTTTACAATGTTGTGTTAGCCTCTACTGCACAACAAAATGAATCAGCCATACACATACAGATATCCCCTCCCTTTTGGACTTCCCTCCCACTTAGGTTACCACAGTGCATTATGTAGAGTTCCCTGTGCTATACGGTGTGTTCCCATCAGTTGTCTATTTTATACATAGTATCAATAGTGTATATGTTTCAATCCCAGTCTCCCAATAGGATATTCTTTTTTGATTGAGGTTGACACCCTTTAGAAGGAGAACGCTGTTTGTCATGCTCCCCATTTCTTGTGTGGTGAATCTGTGCTATGTCTCAGAGTGTTCATCTTTCTGTTTTTTCCCCCCACAGTGAGAGCACAAAGAACTCCTTGGACAGCAGCCTACGACAACTATAATGCCATTTCACCTGGAACTTGGTAGAGGGAGAAAATTCCTTGGATGATTTTGAAGACAGAGTGTGTAACCTGATTCAGTTTCAGAACAGCGAATTCCAAGCCACAATGTGCAACATATTTGCCTACATAAAACACTGCAGAGGCCAGCACGAGGCAGCCCTGGGATGCTTACAGCAGGCTGAAGAGTTCATCCAGCGAAAGCACGCTGACCAGGCAGAGATCAGAAGCCTGGTCACCTGGGGAAACCACGCCTGGGTCTACTACCACCTGGGAAGATTCTCAGAAGCTCAGGTTTATGTAGACAAGGTGAAACAAGTTTGCCGGAAGTATTTCAGCCCCTACAGAATTGAGAGTCCTGAGATGGATTGTGAGGAAGGGTGGACACGGTTAAGGTGTGGAGGAAACCAAAATGAAAGGGCCAAGGTGTGTTTTGAGAAGGCTCTGGAAAAGAAACCCAACAACCCAGAATTCTCCTCTGGACTGGCCATCACGAGCTACCGTCTAGTTAAATGGCCACCGTCTCAGAATCCTGTTGACCCTTTGAGGCAAGCCATTCAGCTGAATCCTGAAAAACAGTATGTCAAAGTCCTCCTGGCCCTGAAACTTCAAAAGATTAATAAAGAAGGTGAAGGAGAGAGGTTAGTCAAAGAAGCTTTGGAGAAAGCCCCATTGGCAACACACATGCTTCCTGGGGCAGCAAAGCTGTATCAAAGAAAAGGTGACCTGGACCAAGCTGTAGAACTCCTGAGAAAGGCTCTAAAATGCATGCCAAACAACACCTACCTGCATTGCCACATTGGGTGCTACAATAGGGCCAAAGTCCTTGAAATACAGAAAATGGGTGGGAAAAGAGAGAAGTTACAGGAACTAATAGGACACGCTCTAGGTCATTTAAAGAGAGTGGATGAGAGCGATGGAAATTTCTTCCATATCTGCTCCTATCTCGCCTGCCTCTCTTCACAAGCTGGTCGGTGTGAAGAAGCAGAGGATTACTTTCGAAAAGAATTCAGCAAAGAGCTTCCTTCTGTAGCCAAACAAGCGCTCCATCTGCGATATGGCAACTTTCAGCTGTATCAAATTAAGTGTGAAGACAAGGCCATCCACCATTTTACGACGGGTGTGAAAATAAACCAGGAGTCAAAGGAGAGAGGAAAAAATGTAAAACAGACTGCAAAAATTTGCCAAAATCAAGCCCTCAAAAAACGGAGCAGATCCTAAGGCTTTGCATCTCTTGGCGTTTCTTCAGGAACTGAATGGAGAAATGCAGCCAGCAGAGAAAAACTCTGAGAGGGGTTTGGACTCTGGAAACCTCATCCCTTTAGCATCTTTAGCTGAGGAATAGGGAATCGGAATGTGGTACCCATAGGGCTACTGCTGGAAGGGAGCTGAAACCCTTCCACCAAGTTGGTATTCAAAATATTTAACAACTGGTATGGCACAGGCATGGACTTAGACCCTGGCCACAGTACTCGATCAGGGTTAAGGAGAAACTCTGCTGGGCAAGTGTTAACACTTGAATTGCTCAGGGAGTTCTGGGAGGGGGACTAGATTGGGGGCAGGTCCTGTGGCTCAGTAAAGGGGCTATTTCCCGATTGACCTCTTGGGAGCAGTTGGCACTGTGACATTCCCTCTGTGGGGTCACGTCTCGGGTTTGTTTCTATGTTTCTATAAAGCAGTCAGATACCTCACACCTGTAACACTGTGGTCCGTTTTAGCAATGTTTTTCCATCCTTGGAGTCATTTTAGATCCTGTACAGATTGGCCCTCTGATACAGTTCAATGCAGGCTGCCCCAAAATATGCCAGTGGCATATTGATTATTTTGAATTTGTTGCTTTACAAAACAGCCAGTGCAAGAAGAACACTCTGACCCTCCTCTGAAAGCAGGAAATAAATCTCCCATGTGAAAGGTACCCTCACTGTAGCAGGAGGTAGCGAGACATCCTTGTCGCCAGAGATAGGGAATTGAGGGCTGAGAAGGCTATGTAAACCAGGTCTGCTTAGATTCTCCACTTATTAGTACCCAAGTCCAAGTTTCTTTGCCTTGTCAGTTCCTCACAAATTTATTATTTCTTTGCCTAAAAGGTGTGAAAGCTGCTTGCTTTGGTCACTTCTTAGGCTGTATCTATGAGACCTCCATATGTATGAAATTAACTTAGATTTTCTCCTGTTCATTTGTCTTGTGTCAATTTAATTATTAGATTAGCCAGAGGAACCCCAAAGGGTAAGGCGAAATTTCCCCTCCCCAACACCCTGCATAGACACTAATGTGTTGTGTCCATCCAAAGACTGGGGGACCAAAGCCTAGAGAGGGCTGGCTGTCCTCTCTCTCTATCTTCTGCCTTTTCCCCCCTCCTCCTCAGAAAAGCCTCCATCTAGGATTGTCTCTACAAACTCTACAAACAACATGAGTTAAACTGTCCCATTAACTGAAGGGGGAAGAGAGTTTTTAGAAAAAGAGAACCGAGGGGGCTTGGCTTCCCTGGTGGCGCAGTGGGTTGAGAGTCCGCCTGCCGATGCAGGGGACACGGGTTCGTGTCCCGGTCCGGGAGGATCCCACATGCCGCGGAGCGGCTGGGCCCGTGAGCCACGGCCGCTGAGCCTGCGCGTCCGGAGCCTGTGCTCCGCAACGGGAGAGGCCACAACAGTGAGAGGCCCGCGGACCGCAAAACAAACAAGCAGACAACAGGGCAAATCTAGAAGGAACATATCTAAAAGAAATGGGGTCAGGCAGCCACAATACAAGAGTTTCAGGAGGCATGTGGGGAGATTTCTCCTCCTTTCTGCCCCACCCCCCGTAATCATAACACAGCATGGGAAGGATTAAAAAGTAGGTTCTGTACAATATGCTAGAAACCAATACTTTTCTTTAAAACTTATACGGAAAAATGTCTTACCAGTAGGAATGGGCAAAGAGTAGGCAAAAGAGGAGAGAAGAACGCTGGTTTGTCATTGCAGATTATAACCATATGGAGAAAATTTCATTTTCTTAGCCACTATTGGGAAAATTTCTTTATAACGTGAAGACTTGCTTTATTCAAAAATGCTTTGATGAGCGCAGGTTCAAGATGATAGGAAAGCGGCTGGACAGAAGAATTATTTTGTGGTTAAGGACCTAGTGAAAGGTCTTAGGAAATAATAATGGAGGCTTTTTTTCCCCCATTAGAAATATTGTATATCAGGTGATAGAAAACTTCATTTAACCCTGAAAATCTTGAGGGAAACCACAGAACTTGTGGTACGCCTGGGGCAATTGGGATTTTCTAGGTAAATATTGAATGGCCAGGGACAGACATCAAGGTTGGTGTGAATCAAAACAGTCAGCTGACCCAGCATGAGACCACCAGTCACCCTCTGGGTTGCAAAATGATTGCCTGTTGGAATTAATTTAAATTTACATGGTGGTTATCAGGGGCTGGGGTGTGGGGGGGAATAGGAGAGAGGTAGTTTAAGGGTATAAACTTCCAACTGGTAGATAAATAAGACCTGGAGGTTTAATGCACAGTATAGTGAATATTTTTTGTTTTGAAAATAGCGTGGTGTGCACTTGAGATCATCAGTATACATAGTGTGGATGCCTGAAAAAGTCATCGATTTAATTAATAAATAACTTAGGTGTGATGGAACATAAAGGTGTGTTCCGGTTTTTCTGAAGTTTTACTCTACCTTAAATCTTCCAGACTCAACTACTGATAAATACAGTGTTACACTGAGCATGAACTGGCTCCATATAACACAGACTGGTTTAACTTCATGACCACTGAATAGAACAACCATTTCTTCTACAGCTTTAAGAGTCCAGGGCTTCAGCTTACACCCTGTCACCATCACCAAGCACCCCATGTACATAAACACCCTGCCCCCATAGGGAAGCAGGTGGGCTGCTGCCCTTCTCTCTGCTACATCTTGTTAACATCTTGTGCTTCCACCCACATTCTCTCTCCTCTTCTGACGTCCATTATGAGAAATGAGGAGTATCTCCAATTCTGTGTTACGCCCCATCCTGGAGGCAATCTAAACACACGTGGGAGAATTTTTTCTGTTAAGTAAAGAACAGAGAGAGACAGGAAGCCGTGAAGTCTCTCTTGTTTCTCAAGAGGCCTCTGGTGGAAAATACAATTCACACCAGCCGCAAAGGTAAACTTATTCTATGGCACTGACTTGGACAAGTGTCCATTGCAGGCGAAGATTTAGCTCACTTGGCCTGAATAACTTATTATCGGATCTGGTGCCTGGGGAGGAAAAACTGGGAGTGTTCTGAGTGGAGGGTAAGATGGGCAGGCATGCTGCCCTTGAGAGAGGACCATCGGTGCCTGCAGAGTGCTAAAGAAGGTACCCCGGGTGTACGTGACCTTGTCCTTGCATGTCATGCCACCAAAACCCTTGCTGGAACAGGAGCCCGAAAGGAAAAAAGGTAGAAAGGGAGGGAAGAGATGTATGCCACATTACACTTAATATTTATTCGAGGACTTAAAACTAAGAGACATGATTGGAAAACAATCAAAACAATTATGTATGTAGCTCTTGTTTCCTGAAATCTCACTATCCAGAAATAACAAATGGAGCCACCTTAATTGGAATGACTTGTAATTCCCTGGCTCTTAACCATATCTCTCAGTGCATTTCCCTCCCCTCAGATACTCACCAGATAAATAACAAGCCCCCAAGAGGTGTCTCCTAAGTGTGGATGAACAAGTCTGTCAGACTTATCTGATAACATCTGCCTCTTGCATGGCTCCAGCACCCACGATGTCCTCTGCCCACAAAACTCCTTCAATACAGCTCGTCATTCTCTGCATTTGATTGTCACCTGGGGAGTACTGATATCCCTGCCAAAGACTTTCTCAAGTGTGTTGATGCCCATGAAGGCGTGAGGAGAATTTCCCTCATCCTGCCTGGGTTCTAAGTGATACTAATTATTCCTCAGCCTCAGAGTCCTCAGCAAAAGATTCATCAGCCTCTGCCCCCAGCCCCCTTTTCCGCAGAACTTTCATCTTTCTTTCCACTTCACGTCAGCTGACTTGCACAATGTGTGTCCAGGGCGACTGGAAGCATGGACGTGCGAGAATCCTGAAGATAAACACAGATAGGATCCCTGCCATGTGCAGCGTCAACCCTGGATGCCAGTGTGGAAAATGTGGGTTCCAACTAGAGACCACGAACTCCTGTTCCCTCCCTTCCTCCACCATTTATTTCCCCCATCATCTCTCTTGGGGAAGGAAGTAACTTGCTTTGACTAATTACAAAATTTCCTTATGATTTACAGCATAGTTGCCTCATTACTGGTAATCTATACCTTCTTGGGAGGCCACAAAGAGGAAAACTGACTAAAATCTTTTCTGTAAAAATGGTACAGTGCCTTTGGAAAAACCGTTTGGCAGTTCCTCAAATGGTTAGACACAGAAAATTACCACATGACCCAGCCATTTTATTCCTAGGTATATACCCAAGAGAAATGGAAACGCACATTCACATAAATTTGTACATGAATGTTTATAGTAGTATTCACAATAGCCGAAAGGTGGATCCATCAACTGATGAACTGATGTATTAAATAAAGTATCTCCATACAGTGGAATATTATTCAGCAATAAAAATAAAGTACTTACTGATACATGCTACAACATAGATGAAATTTGCAAATATTATGCTAAATGAAAGAAGCCAGTCACAAAAGGTCACATACTGTATGATTCTATTTATACGAAATGTCCAAAGTAGGTGAATCTATAAGAGACAGAAAGTAGATTAGTGGTTGCCTAGGCCTGGGAGGGATGGAAGGACTGGAGGTGACAGCAAAGGGGGGTAGGGCTTCTTTTTGGGGTAATGAGAATATTCTAATTGTGGTGATGGTTGCACAGCTCTGTGAAATGCTGGAAGTACTGAATTGTATAGTTTAAATGGGTGAATTGTGCGGTATGCGGATTATATTTCAATATGGCTATTTAAAAAAAGAATGAGTACTCTTGTTATAAATGTATATAAAGAAAGCAAGCTTTCCTTTCATCACCTTCTATTTTTAACCTCTAAGTTTGTTGGCACTGTGTTGTGCCCTTCTTATTACTAACATTTTAAGTACCATCATTACTTTTGCACCCAAGAGACATGTTGGAGATATTCTATTTTCTGAGTAGGGTGTGGGTATGAAAATCTGGTCCCACTTGCTTTATTTTTAAATACCCATTCTTAGGAACCATTCATCAGCAAATTGGCACAAAGGAAGAGTTTAAAAGCAGAAGAAAATGTGATTCACTGTGTAAGTCTAAATGTACATGTGTACAAATTTAAGCACACTATGAAATTCTTAACACACAGAATGTTATTCAACTACCATATGCAGCTGTTGCAAATACCACGCTAATTCATGAGCACTGCATAAGCCAGGAATTAGAACAAGAAAAGCAGCAAGAAATGGGCAGCTGGTGCAACTGTACTGGAAAATAACTTCATAATGTAAAATCTATTGCATTCAGGCTGAGAGGAAGGCTTTGGCCAGTTCAGTAAATTTGCCTTTTCTCTGATCTAATCACTTCCGATCATTTCTGCACTTCAAAGTAGTGTCTATCCCTAAAATCAGCACCCTCACAACACGGAAATTTTTATGGCACAATTTCCTTTCTCTTTGAGCAAAGAAGGCAAGAGATAGAGACACATTTTCCCTGGGCTGGATGTTTAAGGTTTCAAGTCTCGCTATGCCAGGATTAAGCACCAGTTTCTCAGTAACAGAGATGCCATGTGTTCCTTAAAAAATTTACATTTTGTATGTCTGTGGTATGTGGGACGTTTAAGGTTTCAAGTCTCACTATGCCAGGATTAAGCACCGGATTCTCAGTAACAGAGATGCCATGTGTTCCTTCACAAATTTACATTTTGTGTGTCTGTGGTATGTGGGCCCTCTAAAGCACAGGGCCAAAAGCAGGGGCCCCTCTTACCTGGGTGACACTATAAAAGATATAAAGGGATGTCACTTTATCACTACCAGGATAACAAATTGTTAAGTCAGACAACCAACAGAATTACAGACTTTCCCAGTTGCAGGTTACTTTGGCTGGATATAACACAGTCTCTGAACTCGAAGTATCTTATGGTACTCCCATTGCTGGGAAAAAACAAACAGGTGTCAGTTTTGTTACACAAGCATCTCTCTCTCTCACCTTCTGCAGCTTCAGAATGGAGGGAGCCTTTCTCCTACACAACTGACAATTCTTTCATCTTCAAATCAGCCATGAGAACTATATTCCCTATATTTTCATGGATATTTACATCATAGAAAATTTTATTAAAAAA
Source organism: Lipotes vexillifer (assembly GCF_000442215.2). NCBI lineage: Eukaryota > Metazoa > Chordata > Mammalia > Artiodactyla > Lipotidae > Lipotes > Lipotes vexillifer. Next base: position 22,075 of record NW_006785831.1, read on the forward strand.
AAATCTCTCAGGGTATTATCACTCCTTCAGAGCTTAAAGCATAAATATGTAAATTTATCAGCTAGGCAGCTTGCCAACAATATTATATGTGTTACTATTTCCCATTTTATAGCTGGAAAAACTGAACGATTGCCTTAGACCTCAGAGGTTGAAAGTGCTCAGGGTTTACTCCAGGGCTTGGCTTCTTACATTTAGCATGGGGGAAAAAAAAATCAGGCTCAGTGATTTGACTCATGGATAATCCCAGAGCTAGTAAATAACACACAGAATTAAATCCAGGTCTCAAGGTGCAAATTGTCTCCCACGAGTAAATTGACTTGACGAAGTTACTTTTTACAACATATTTCTGGAGCAGTGTTTCACAATATGTGCTCCCAGAAACCCCTACATCAGAATCTCCTACAGACTTCATTAAAAATGCAATTTCCTGGGACCCAGCCTAGAGTTAGGGTCAGATTCCCGGGAGTGCGATTTTTTTTTTTTTTTTTTTTTTGCTGCGCCCGAGGCTTGTGGGATCTTAGTTCCCCCACCAGGGATGGAACCCATGCCCCCTGCAGTGGAAGCACAGAGTCTTAACCACTGGACCGGCAGGGAAGTCCCCAGTCATGATTTTTAAACGATTTACTTCTACTAAGTCATGACACATAACCTTAAGTTTCCTTTTCCTCCTCTTGATTTTAAATCAGTTTCACTTTCCAAACCCTCTTCCCTTTCATAAAGGCAGTCACTCAGAGACTGGGAGAAAGCATCAGCTGATGCATTCTCCCTACCCCACCTCCCTCTTTTATAGCTCCTTCAGTATTTACTTGAGGTAGACGTGAAAGATTTCTGAAGAGCAAATCAGCTTGGACCCCAGCTTTTCAGAACAGCAGAGAACAGATCACCATCATGAGGTCAGTGAGACACCTTGCAAGCACCCTTGATCTTGAAACCAAATTGTAAGCTGAGCTTCTTGGGTGCAGGCAAGTTCCAGAGTTGTCCTGTTGCTTGTGGACTAAACATGCCTTTACCAATATGGGTAGTTTTTATTTCTGTGACTTTTTCTGGTGTGTGCACTCAGACTCCCTAAGCTTCACCGGTGGAGCTGGGAGCCAGGAGCTGGATATGAGGGAGGCTTGGCAGGAGTGGTTAGATCCAATCAGGTACAAAGTTTGCTGGTTCAAAGTCAGATCTAAGCAAATTACTCTTTTGAGGCTTTTTCTGTTGTTTTCTTGGAAAGAACTAAGAGGCTTTCTTCTTGTCATTTTAAAAGGAAGCATTTCTTTTCAGCAGATGTTATTAAAGATGAAATTGGTAGTAAAAAGGCAACTCATGTTGGGAATTTTGCCCTGAAAGTTTGATCACTTCAAGGTGGGGAGTGGAAAAAACAATCCTTACAGATGGACATTTTTTCCATTTCTTATATGAAAACAAACTGGAAACTGAGAGTTTATTTTTATTGCTGTAATGAGAACTTGTGAGCAGCAGAAAATAATTTCTCTTCAAAACATAATGGGGCTTCCCTGGTGGCGCAGTGGTTGAGAGTCCGCCTGCCGATGCAGGGGACGCGGGTTCGTGCCCCGGTCCGGGAGGATCCCACATGCCGCGGAGCGGCTGGGCCCATGAGCCATGGTCGCTGAGCCTGCGCATCTGGAGCCTGTGCTCCACAACGGGAGAGGCCACAACAGTGAGAGGCCCGCATACCGGAAAAAAAAAAAACAAAAAAAACAAAAAAAACCCATAATGACCTAATCTCTTTCCTAATACTGATCTAATTTCTAATGAAGGAAAGCAGAGCAATGGTTGCCTGGGGATGGTGGAGGGTGAGACTGGGCTTGACTAGGAGGGTACACAGGGGATGATGCAAATAGTCTATAGAGAGATAGTGGTGGTGGTTACATGGGTATATACATTTGTCAAAATTCATCAAACTACACTTTAAATGGGTTCATTTTATTAAATGTAAAGTATAATCTTAGTAAATTTGATTTTCAAAGATTCATATAGACCTTCTTGAGTTCTAACATCAGTTAGAGCCTCAGGAAAAATACAGCTGAGAGAAAAGGAAAACTTTCCCATCAAACACCTATGGGAAGGGATCGAGGGGTTGACTGGCTGGGGAGGGAGCATCCTAGTGACCATTCAGGGAATGAGGACAGGGTGATCCAAGGGCTCCCAAATGCTCTGCAGGCTTGTGTCTGGGGATGGGGTGGATAAGAGGAATTCACTGCTAAATGCCTCAGGTCACTTCCCCTATGTGATGGGCTCCCAGGCATGAGTGATGTGAATCATTGTCTGCATGGGTGAGTTGACCAGAAAAACCTAGCCCTGCCCAGTGCCTTGGTAGCCAGTCTTCCTAAGAAGTTTGGCAGTGATCTGTGCTTGGGTGTGTCCAGAGCCACGGACCTGAGGAAGTCTGAGGGAGGCTCTCTGGACTATGCTGGACTGAGGCCCACAGCAACGTGCCCTGTTCCCAGAGGCTGTAGGGACAGAGGCAAGTTAGGGTGTTCCTTCTCAGCTGTGCTAAAAATTTCCAAACGGGGAGGCCACCTGGGGAAACACCTCATACCTGCTGGCTAGCTAATGAGTGCCCTCCTCTGCCCCATCCACTGAGGAAATCTGTTGGCCCCTTTGCACACTCAGAATTCACTTAAAATGATAACACTGATATGCCAGTTATCATGGCAGTAACAGTTTCCTTGTAGTTGGAAGTGCACTCTGTCCAGGGCTCTACATGCATTATCTATTATCATCCTCCCAGTAGCCCTAGGAAGGGAACGCTATTATTTTTTATTAGCCTCACTTTCTAGATGAGAAAAATGGGCCTCAGAGGGCAGATTACTTGGCCAAGAAGTCATACAGAAAGTGTGTCAGAGCAGGGTCATTACTAAGGTGCCAAACTCCAGGGCTGAGCTTCTTCTGGGTCCAAAGGCCAAACAAGAGAAATGTATTAATGCTTTTAATTATGCTCACATTAGAGAGGAGGGGCAGGGACTGGGAGGTCTGGACCCTCGGGTCCCTATTTGGAGAGGGAAGATCAGTCCTTAGAGTGCCCAGAGCCACACCTGAGATGAAGGTAAAAGTGCATCTCCCTACAGCACAGTTTCCTATCATTTGGATGGAAGAAAAAAGGAAATTTATTCCAGGCCATTTTAGAAGTGAGGAGATGAGGCTGTGATGTGGTTCAAGAAATACCCCAGAGCTGGTCAAAGAGAAAACCGAAGTCCAGGCTTTCTGTGGTTATTTTCCTCTCTTCTAGATGTCTGACTCACTGTTTGATACTTACATGATCTCCCACAAGTAAATGGGAAACTGCTTTTCAAAATACCTGCAGGGACTTCCCTGGCAGTCCAGTGGTTAATACTCTTCACTTCCATTGCAGGGGGCATGAGTCCAATCCCCTGGTGGGGGAACTAAGATCCCGCATACTGTACTGCCAAAACAAAACAAAACAAAAGAAAATACCTCCAGGACTATGCTTCTCAAAACACGATACAGGGACTTCTGCAACAGAATTTCCAGGGTGCTTGTTAAAATGCAGAGTCCGGAGCCCAAGCCCACCCCTAGGTTGCATCTGAATCTCTGGGAGGAGGGCCTATAATGTGTATGGCATCAACAATGCCTTCTTTCAAACTCTCAAGCACAGTTGCAGAATCTGTGTAGAATGGTACTCCCAGTGGAGAATTGAGCTCAGCCTTGCATGTTCAGTTACAGTTTCTCCTCAGCAGGA
>NW_006785831.1:25793-47443 GCF_000442215.2 Lipotes vexillifer
GGAATCTTGATAGCATTGCCTCAGTTTTGTTTTCCTTTTCTACTTTATAAAAGCACAGACCTAACAGCTAGCATCCTGAGTGGAAACCTCCTCTGCATTTGCTTGCAACCCACAGCAGAAAATAAAATCGGCCTGAACCCCAGCTTTTCAGAATTGCAGGGAAACAGCCATCATGAGGTAAATATTCCCTGGTTCTCTGATAGGAAGTTGAGAATCTCTCCCAAATCTTGTTCTTGAGTGCAGCTTCCTGAATTATGCTATTTCAGTTTTTGCTAGTAGATTAAATATGCATTTCACTAATCATCTATCTAATCTATTTTACCAATTCACGCACTTTTATTTCTGTGGCTCTTCCTGATTTACAGAGTCAGGCGCTGAGGGATGTGCTCCCAGCAGAGCTGGCAGCTGGCAGCTGGGAAGGGATGTTGAGAGGGCCTAGGAGGGCATGCTCAGATCCTTTCAGGCAAAATCTGGTCAATGAGAGCTGGGGCCTGGAGGAAAGTTGCTGCAGGTCCCGGTCCCCCTTTTGTTTCTTATATTTGAAAGGACAAAATCAGAGCTTTGTGTGTTTTGTTATGGTTGCTGTGGTTATTTTAAAACCATGCTTACTTCTCAGCAAATGTGCTAAGGATTAGTTCAGCACTATGAAACTTCATAATGAATCGCTTTTGCCTTGAAATGTGCTCTGACAGGACTGGGGAAATATGTCTACGTGAACCATCTTCTTACCGACCTGCTAGACTTCCCGTGTGAACTATAAACAGGGAGTAAGTGTCACAGAGTCTCTTAAACTGCGTGGCAGATTCCCTGTACCACACCCGAACTGAGTGCTCTATTAGAATGCAAATTACTGGGCCCTGCATTCGGAAATCCTGATTGAACAGATCAGAAATAAGGCCTAGGAAAGAAATACGTATTTAAAGGGGACAGCAGGTATTTCATTCACACACTAAATGCTTCCTGCATTGTATATGTATAAATGTGAGTGGAGGAAGCCCAAAGTGGGTAGGGACTGGGAGGGGTGGGATGTTGACATAAAGCAAGGCTTGCCTCTTTAAGGGATGTTTTAGGGATAAGAAACTGGTGATTGGAATTCACTGCCAAAAAGTGAAGTCTTCCCAGAACCTTGCTACTCAGTGTGGTTCAAATCTAACACCCCCTGGGAGGTTGCCACAAAGGCAGCATCCCAGACCTACTGAATCCAGGTCAGCATTCTAACAAGATCCTCAGGTGATTTGGTCCTTGTGCACACTGAAGTGTGAGAAGCACTGCTCTGGAGAGTTCCTTGGCTCACTTTTTGAAGTGATGGGCTCCTTGCGTTGTCCCTGTTCTGAACAACTACCTGGGCATGAGGTCTGCCTGTCCCTTCACAGAGTCATATGCTCCACAGAAGCATCACCAGAATACCCATGGTCAAGCTGCCTCAGAGATTTCCCTTGAAACTCCTACTTTTACCATTTAAACAGGGCCTCTTTCTGCACATTTCAAGATTGTACTCTAGTCATGGCTTTGACAAGGTCCTGGAAAGAGATGTGGCAACTACCACGGGGTGTGTGGGCAGTGCCACCATCCAGGCGGGTCAGCAGTAAAATGGGTTGATTCTGGATATTTCCTAAGGACTAGCAATGCTGGTTTTATCTGTTTTGGTCACAGCTGCAGCTTGAGGCCATGAGAAATCTCTTCCTGGGCCCAAAGGGCTCTTACCTCCCCAATTCTTTCTATGAGATACCAAATCTCCAGGTAGGAAGGGCACTCAACTCTCCACATTTCACCTGAACTTAGACCTTCTCTTTACTTCAGCCAGCATCCTACCAGCTTGCTTGTTCCCTTAAATATCTGAATTTAATTATTATTCAGCAATTTATTAAATTTTATACACTATATGTGTATATATAGAGATAGAGTATATATGTCTGTATATATATATATATATAGAGAGAGAGAGTATTTAAAGCAACTTTCAAAAACAAGAGATACCTTAAAAAACGAAAATTAAAACCACCATATGACCCAGCAATCCCACTACTGGGCATATACCCTGAGAAAACCATAATTCAAAAAGAGTCATGGGGCTTCCCTGGTGGCGCAGTGGTTGAGAGTCCGCCTGCCGATGCAGGGGATAGGGGTTCATGCCCCGGTCCGGGAAGATCCCACATGCCACGGAGCGGCTGGGCCCGTGAGCCATGGCCGCTGAGCCTGCGCGTCCGGAGCCTGTGCTCCGCAACGGGAGAGGCCACAACAGTGAGAGGCCCGCACACCGCAAAAAAAAAAAAAAAAAGAGTCATGTCCCACAGTGTTCATTGCAGCATTATTTACAATAGCCAGGACATGGAAGCAACCTAAGTGTCCGTCAACAGATGAATGGATAAAGAAGATGTGGCACATATATACAATGGAATATTATGCAGCCATAAAAAGAAATGAAATTGAGTTATTTGTAGTGAGGTGGATGGACCTAGAGTCTGTCACACAGAGTGAAGTAATTCAGAAAGAGAAAAACAAATACCGTATGCTAACACATATATATGGAATCTAAAAAAAAAGGGTTCTGATGAAACTAGGGGCAGGATAGGAATAAAGACGCAGACGTAGAGAATGGACTTGAGGACACAGGGAGGGGGAAGGGTAAGCTGGGACGAAGTGAGAGAGTAGCATTGACCTATATACACTACCAAATGTAAAACAGATAGCTAGTGGGAAGCAGCCACATTGCACAGGGAGATCAGCTCGGTGCTTTGTGACCACCTAGAGGGGTGGGATAGGGAGGGTGGGAGGGAGATGCAAGAGGGAGGAGATATGGGGATATATGTATACATATATACACTTTTTATACACATGTATTCACTTTGTTATACAGCAGAAACTAACACAACATTGTAAAGCGATTATACTCCCATAAAGATGTTAAAAAAAAAGTCTTATAGCATGTAAAAATGTGTTAGCATATATTTAAATAATAGGAAGGTGGTGAAATAATTTATGTAAATAATAAACTTAAGAGTGTGCCTATCTAAGAAAAACACATGAGATAAATTAGTAAGTGAGGAAAACTTGGCAAATGGAGTTTGGGTTTTTAAAAAGACAACAGTATTTTTTTTTATTAAATCAAAATTATCTTCAAATGTTTTATTTTGATCTACTCAGCAAATATGTTTACATTGTCATAAACGTGTCAATTACATAATTGACACGTAAACATGTCAATTCACAATAAATATGTAATGAAAATCTGAAGGGCATGTGGGGGACCAAGTATTTCATGTACCTAAACCATATAGAAGAAAAAGGGACCAGAATTTCTAAGATAATTCTTTTCTTAATTTTATAATTGACATATAAAATTGTAAGATATTGAAAGCGTGCACTGTAGCGATTTGATATACGTATACCTTGTAAAAAGAGTCCCCCATCTAGTTAATTAACATACCCATCATCTCAGGTACTTTTTGTGTGTGGGGGGGTGAGACCATTTAAGTTCTACCCTCTTAGCAGATTTCAATTACACAACACAGTGTTATCAACTGTAGTCACCATGCTTTACACTAGCTCCTCAAACCTTATTCATCTTATAACTGAAAATTTGTACTCATTTACCAACCTCTCCCTATTCCCTGCCCCGACCCGTGGCAACCACTTTTCTACTCTGTTTCTATGAGTTTGAATTTTTTTTTAGATTCCACATATAAGTGATACCATGCAGTATTTGTCTTTCTCTGTCAGGCTTATTTCACTTAGCATAATGCCCTCAAGTTCCATCCATGTTGTCACAAAGTCAATCTGGCCTAATGTGTCATTTAAGTCCAATGTTTCTTTATTGATTTTCTATCTGGATGATCTCTCCATTGTTGGAAATGTGTTACTGAAGTCCTCTACTATTATTGTATTGCTATTTATTTCTCCCTTCAGGACTATTAATATTTGCTTTATATATTTAGGTGCTCATATGTAGGGTACATAAATATTTACAAATATTATATTCTCTTGTTGGATTGACCCCTTTATCATTATATAATGACCTTCTTTATCTCTTATTATAGTCTTTGTCTTTATCTCTTATTATAGTCTTATTATAGTCTTCTCTATCTCTTATTATAGTCTCTTATTATATATTTTGTCCAATATAAGCCGGCTTTCTTTTAGTTTGCATGGAATATCTTTTTCCATCTTTTCACTTTCAGTCTATGCGTGTCCTTAAAGCCGAAGGCAGCATATAGTTGGGTCTTGTTTTTTATCCATTCAACCGTTTTGTGTCTTTTGATTGGAGGATTTAGTCCATTTACATTTAAAGTAATTATTGATAGTTATGGACTTACTATACCATTTTATTAATTGCTTTCTGGTTACTTTGCAGTTACTTTTTTCCTTCCTTCTCTCCAACTCTTCTGCTGTGATTTGATGACTTTCTCTAATGATATTCTTGGATTCCTTTCTCTTTTGTGTATTTATCATAAATTTTTGCTTTGTGGTTACCATGAGGCTTATATAAAACATCTTATATTTATAATAGTTTATTTTAAGCTGATAACTTAAGTTTAAACACATACTAAAGCTCTACCTTTTTAACTCTCTCCTCCTCCCACATTATGTTTTTGATGGCACAATTTGTATATTTTTACCTTGTGTATACATTAACAAATTACTGTAGCTATAGTTATTTTTAAAACTTTTGTCTTTTAACCATTATACTAGATTCATAAATGATTTACCCATTAAGGCAATAGTATTTTAATGCAAGCCTCCTGGACGCTGGCTCTGGGTTTCATGTTTCTTCTTATCCAGATATCAGGACTCCTAGTCCAGTATACTTTGCTCCAAATCATACTTCAAGGGGAGATCAGGTATCAAATATCTAATCAAATTGACAACCTAGGAAGGAAGGCTTAGGAAAATCAACAGACCTGAATTCCAATTTTCAACAGGTTTTATAATCATGAAGCCACATACATAGTTGGCTATCTTCCTGAATAAACTGTTAGCATTAACATACATTTTTTAGCATGGCCAGCTCTAGCATTGGTGAACTGGTGGTATGGATGGAATGTCCCCAGGAGTTCCATACTCAGGGCTCTCTCACAGGTTCAGGAATGTTGAGTGAGCTTTTCTGCTTGCCCTTGCCCTTGTCTTGAGCAATCGACATCTTCTGAAGCTTATGACAGGATTGGAATATGTTTCATCTTGGAAAAGGAATCTTTATCAATAAGTACTTAAAAAGTTTATTTGCAAAGAGCCCTCTGGTTCACTGATACATCAAAGCCTGTTGCCCACCCCTACCCGTGCCCCAACCACCACCCTTAGAAAAAAAAAGATAGTGTCATAAAACTGGCAAGGTGATTTCTGGTTTTGTTGAAGTGAAAACATCCTAGGTCGCCAGTCTTTTGGCAGACTCACTGAGAAGTTACATGAATACTCTTAATCAGTCCTTAGAGTATTTAGCTATTGTTTTCAGGCACCTAGATACACCTATGAATCTGCAGACACATTCTATTGATCTGAAACTCATGCTTTTCTTTCTCTCTCTAAACTTCCTCATTGGGCAATCAGCAAAGTTAAAATGTGTTGAAACACTGAAATGCCTTTGTAATGCTTTAGTTGCTTAACAGGTACAAAGAGATTTGTTCAGTGATTATAACGTACTCCTAATATTTATTTTCTAATATTGCTAACTTGATTTTGACCTATTGTCCTTCACACAGGGCAGCTAGAAACCCCAGGAGAAGCCAAATTGAAAAACCCTAAATGGAGAGGGAAGACTTTAGCATTGTGGTACTCTAGCCAGGGACCAAGAGAACGAAAAAACTGACAAGAAAAGAGGCACACACATAAAGAGATATCTGCATAGATAACTTTCCCCTCTCCCCTTGCCTTGGGTTGATTCCTTTGCCTCTGCCATCTCTCACTATAAAGCATTTCACATTTCACATGCAATCACATTGGGTCACAAATGGCTTAGGTGAGCATTGCTGGAGAGAGAGACAGGAAGTAGATCAGAGCACCTGCAGCAGTGGTGTGTGAGCCAGTGCTGGCCCACGGTAAACTGCAAATACAGTCAGTGGCTCCTCTTAGAGGAAAATGTATTAGACAATTTAAAGAACTTTCCTTTATTCTGAGATTATATTCTTCTTACTTCTTCCATGATAATAAAAATGTTTCCTTTCTCTCTTTTTCTCTTTTTTAAATAAAATGTTGGTAAGAATAGATGGTTGGTGTCTTACGAGATGAATTTTTCTCCCCATGTCATTGGATTGTCAAATAAGCTGGCAACCCTACTTGTTGCATAACATTTTTCTGAAACTGTGCTAGTCTGTGAAATCCAAAATTGTAGACAACGGTGGGTTTAATGATTCTGGAGGTTCTTTTCAATTTTATGGTGCCAAGAATCTACTGATAAAAAAGGAGGAGCACATTGGGCTTCCCTGGTGGCGCAGTGGTTGAGAGTCCGCCTGCCGATGCAGGGGACATGAGTTTGTGCCCTGGTCCGGGAAGGTCCCACATGCCGCGGAGCGGCTGGGCCCGTGAGCCATGGGCACTGAGCCTGCTCATCCAGAGCCTGTGCTCCGCAACGGGAGAGGCCACAACAGTGAGAGGCCCGCATACTGCAAAAAAAAAAAAAAGAAGGAAACACATAAGGGTACTTAAGTGTAAATCTAACAGAACACGCACAGGACTTGAATGCCTATAAACTATTAAAATGCTAATGAAAGAAATTAAAGAATATCTAAATAAACAGATACAGAATGTTCATGGATTAGAAGACTCAACATAGCAACAATGTCAATTCTCCCCCAATTGATATAAAATTCCTATCAAAACTCCAGCAAGATTTTTTATAGATATAGAAAAGATTAATCTAAAATTTAGATGGGAAAGCAAAGGAACTAGCATAACAATTTTGAAAAAGAAAAATAGAGAGGAATCACCCTACCCAATTTTAAGATTGATTACACACAGTAAGCAAGATCGCATGGTATTGGTGGAAGGATAAACACACAGACCAGTGGAACAGAATAAGGAACCCAGATATAATCCCACATGAGCACAGCCAACTGATTTTTGACAAAGGTGCAAAAGCAATTCAATACAGGATGAACAGTCTTCAACAAATGCTGCTGGAGCAACTGGATATCCATAGGCTGAAAAATGAGACACTGACCTAATCTTCATACATTAAGCAAAAATTAACACAAAACGGATCACAGATTTAAATGTAAAATTATAAAACTTGTAGAAGAAAACACAGGAGAAAATCTTCAGGACTTAGGGCCTGGTGAAGAGTTCCTGGACATGATACCAAACACATTACCCATAAGAGAAAAAAAATCAATAAATTATACTTCATCAAAAGTAAAAACTTTTGCTCTTCAAAACACCTTATTAAAGGATAATAAGACAAGCCACACACTGAGAGAAAATATTTGAAAACATCACAAAGCACTCATATCTAGAATCTATAAAGAGTTATTGAAACCCAACAATAAAAAAAAACCTAATTAGAAAATAGGCAAAGGATATGAAGAGATATTTCATGAAAGAGGATACGTACATGGCAAATAAGCACATAAAAATATGTTCAACACCACTAGCCATTAGGGAAATGCAAATTAAGACCACAAGGAGATACCACTACATGTCTATTAAAAGGGCTAACATCTAAAAAAAAGTGAAAATACCAAATTCTGGTAAGAATGCAAAGAACTAGATCATTCATACATTACTAGTAGGAATGAAAAATGATACTATTCATCTGGAAAACAGTTTGGCGGTTTCTTAAAAACATAAGCATACACTTACCATATGACCTAGCAATTGCACTCCTCAACATTTATCCCAGAGAAATGAAAATTTATGTCCATGTAAAGGCCTGTATACAACTGTTCATAGCACTTTTTTTTGTAATAAGCCAAAACCGGGAACAATTGAAATGTCCTACAACAGATGAATAGTTAACTGTGATACTCCCATACCATGGTAAATGACCCCCCAGTAGAAAGGAATGAACTGTTGATAAAACTCAACAACTTGGATGTATGTCAAGGGCATTATGATGAGTGAAAAAGGCAATCTCCAAAGTATACATAATATATGACTCTATGTATATGACATTCATGAAATGACAAAATTATAGAGATGAAAAACATGTTAGTTACCAGAGGCTAGAAATGTTTGGAAATGGAGGGAGGCAACAGTTTTGACTCTAAAGAAACAGCATGAGAGAGATGTTTGTGATGATGCAGTAGTTCTCTAACTTGATCAAATGATGGTTCCATGGATTTACACATGTGATAGAATGACAGAACTGTATGCATATTGTACCACTGCCAATTTCCTAGTTTTGACATAGTTAGATACGATATAATCTTTGGGAGAAACTGGGTGAAGGATACACTGGACCTATGTACAATCTTTGCAAATTTCTGTGAATCCATTATTATTTCCAAATAAATGGGTCAAATATTATTGCGTTTAGGTGGTCTTAATTTGTTGCATAATCTGCAGACTAAGTTCCTAAGGTCAATAATGTTTCCTAAGGTTCTGCATTTCTTACTGGTCTCTGTCCTAATTACAAAAATAGGAAACTTTTTTTTTTTTTAAACGGCCTGAGTCCTGATTTTGCCACTCATGCAACTGTGTGATCTCAGGAACCTGTGCTTTGACTTTATTTTTTATACAGCAGGTTCTTATTAGTTACATATTTTATACATATTAGTATATGTATGTCAATCCCAATCTCCCAATTCATCCCACCCCGCCCCCTGCCCCCCCTACTTTCCCCCCTTGGTGTCCATACGTTTGTTCTCTAGATCTGTGTCTCTATTTCTGCCTTGCAAACTGGTTCATCTGTACCATTTTTCTAGATTCCACATATATGCGTTAATATACGATATTTGTTTTTCTCCTTCTGACTTACTTCACTCTGTATGACAATCTCTAGTTCCATTCATGTCTCTACAAATGACCCAATTTCGTTCCTTTCTATGGCTGAGTAATAATCCATTGTATATATGTACCACATCTTCTTTATCCATTCATCTGTCGATGGGCATTTAGGTTGCTTCCATGACCTGGTTATTGTAAATAGTGCTGCAATGAACATGGGGGTGCATGAGACTTTTTGAATTATGGTTTCCTCTGGGTATATGCCCAGTAGTGGGATTGCTGGGTCATATGGTAGTTCTATTTTTAGTTTTTTAAGGAACCTCCATACTGTTCTCCATAGTGGCTGTATCAATTTACATTCCCAACCAACAGTGCAAGAGGGTTCCATTTTCTCCAAACCTTCTCCAGCATTTGTCGTTTGTAGATTTTCTGATGATGCCCATTCTAACTGGTATGAGGTGATACCTCATTGTAGTTTTAATTTGCATTTCTCTGATAATTAGTGATGTTGAGCAACTTTTTGTGTGCCTCTTGGACATCTCTATGTCTTCTGTGGAGAAATGTCTATTTAGGTCTTCTGCCCATTTTTTGATTGGGTTGTTTGCTTTTAATTTTTTTTGAGCTATGCCGGCGTCTCACTCTTGTGGCCTCTCCCATTGCGGAGCACAGGTTCCGGACGCGCAGGCTCAGCGGCCATGGCTCACGGACCTAGCCGCTCTGCGGCATGTGGGATCTTCCCGGACCGGGACACGAACCCATGTTCCCTGCATTGGCAGGAAGACTCTCAACCACTGCACCACCAGGGAAGCCCGGGTTGTTTGCTTTTTGATATTGAGCTGCATGAGCTGTTTATATATTTTGGAGATTAATCCTTCGTCCGTTGAGTCATTTGCAAATATTTTCTCCCATTCTGAGGGTTGTCTTTTTGTCTTGTTTGTAGTTTCCTCTGCTGTGCAAAAGCTTTTAAGTTTCATTAGGTCCCATTTGTTTATTTTTGTTTTTCTTTCCATTACTCTAGGAGGTGGATCAAAAAATATCTTGCTGTGATTTATGTCAAAGAGTGTTCTTCCTAAATTTTCCTCTAAGAGTTTTATAGTGTCCGGTCTTACATTTAGGTTTTTAATCCATTTTGAGTTTATTTTTGTGTATAGTGTTAGGGAACGTTCTAATTTCATTCTTTTACATGTAGCTGTCCAGTTTTCCCAGCACCACTTATTGAAGAGACTGTCTTTTCTCCATTGTATATTTTTGTCCCCTTTGTCATAGATTAGTTGACCATAGGTGCGTGGGTTTATCTCTGGGCTTTCTATCCTGTTCCATTGATCTATATTTCTGTTTTTGTGTTTTGTGCCAGTACCATATTGTCTTGATTACTGTACTTTGTAGTATAGTCTGAAGTCAGAGAGTCTGATTCCTCCAGCTCCGTTTTTTGCCCTCAAGATTGCTTTGCCTACTTGGGGTCTTTTGTGTCTCCATACAAATTTTAAGATTTTGTTTCTAGTTCTGTAAAAAATGCCATTGGTAGTCTGATAGGGATTGCATTGAATCTGTAGATTGCTTTGGGTAGTATAGTCATTTTCACAATATTGATTCTTCCAATCCAAGAACATGGTATATCTCTCCATCTGTTTGTGTCATCTCTGATTTCTTTCATCAGTTTTCTGAGTATAAGTCTTTCACCTACTTAGGTAGGTTTATTCCTAGGTATTTTATTCTTTTTGTTGTAATGGTGAATGGGATTGTTACCTTAATTTCTCTTTCTGATCTTTCGTTGTTAGTGTACAGGACTGCAAGAAATTTCTGTGCCTTAATTTTGTATCCTGCAACTTTACCAAATCCATTGATTAACGCTAGTAGTTTTCTGGTGGCATCTTTAGGATTCTCTATGTATAGTATCATGTCATCTGCAAACAGTGACAGTTTTACTTCTTCTTTTCCACTTTGTATTCCTTTTATTTCTTTTTCTTCTCTGATTGCCATGGCTAGGAGTTCCAAAACTATGTTGAATAATAGTGGTGAGAGTGGACATCCTTGTCTTGTTCCTGATCTTTGAGGAAATGCTTTCAGTTTTTCACCATTGAGAATGCTGTTTGCTGTGGGTTTGTCATATATGGCCTTTATTATGTTGAGGTAGGTTCCCTCTATGCCCACTTTCTGGAGAATTTTTATCCTAAATGGGTGTTGAATTTTGTCAAAAGCTTTTTCTGCATCTATTGAGATGATGATATGGTTTTTCTTCTTCAGTTTGTTAATATGGTGTATCACATTGATTGATTTGCATATATTGAAGAATCCTTGCATCCCTGGGATACATCCCACTTGATCATGGTGTATGATCCTTTTAATGTGCTGTTGGATTCTGTTTGCTAGTATCTTGTTGAGGATTTTTACATCTACATTCATCAGTGAAATTGGTGTGTAATTTTCCTTTTTTGTAGTATCTTTGTGTGGTTTTGTAATCAGGGTGATGGGGGCCTCATTGAATGAGTTTGAGAGTGTTCCTTCCTCTGCAATTTTTTGGAAGAGTTTGAGAAGGATGGGTGTTAGCTCTTCTCTAAATGTTTGATGGAATTCACCTGTGAAGCCATCTGGTCCTGGACTTTTGTTTGTTGGAAGATTTTTAATCACAGTTTCAATTTCATTACTTGTGATTGGTCTGTTCATATTTTCTATTTCTTCCCGGTTCAGTCTTGGAAGGTTATACCCCTCTAAGAATTTGTCCATTTCTTCCAGGTTGCCCATTTTATTGGCATAGAGTTGCTTGTAGTAGTCTCTTAAGATGTTTTGTATTTCTGCAGTGTCTGTTGTAACTTCTCCTTTTTCATTTCAATTTTATTGATTTGAGTCCTCTCCCTCTTTTACTTGATGAGTCTGGCTAATGGTTTACCAATTTTGTTTATCTTCTCAAAGAACCAGCTTTTAGTTTTATTGATCTTTGCTATTGTTTTCTTTGTTTCTATTTCATTTATTTCTGCTCTGATCTTTATGATTTCTTTCCTTCTAATAACTTTGTCCGTAGGTCTGTAGGTCTACTAACTTTGGGTTTGGTTTGTTCTTTCTCTAGTTCGTTTAGGTGTAAGGTTAGATTCTTTATTTGAGATGTTTGTTGTTTCTTGAGGTAGGATTGCATTGCTGTAAGATTCCCTCTTAGAACTGCTTTCACTGCATCCCATAGGTTTTGGATTGTCCTGTTCTCGTTGTCACTTGTCTCTAGGTATTTTTTGATTTCCTCTTTGATTTCTTCAGTGATCTCTTGGTTATTTAGTAACATATTGTTTAGCCTCCATGTGTTTGTGTTTTTTACTTTTTTTTTCACTGTAATTGATTTCTAATCTCATAGCATTGTGGTCGGAAAAATTGCTTGATATGATTTCAATTTCCTTAAATTTACTAAGGCTTGATTTGTGACCCAAGATGTGATCTATCCTGAAGAATGTTCCGTGTGCACTTGCGAAGAAAGTGTAATCTGCTGTTTTGGGGTGGAATGTCCTATAAATATCAATTAAATCTATATGGTCTACTGTGTCATTTAAAGCTTCTGTTTCCTTATTAATTTTCGGTCTGGATGATCTGTCCATTGGTGTAAATGAGGTGTTAAAGTCCCCCATTATTACTGTGTTACTGTCGATTTCCTCTTTTATAGCTGTTAGCATTTGCCTTATGTATCGAGGTGCTCCTATGTTGGGTGCATATATATTTACAATTGTTATATCTTCCTCTTGGATTGATCCCTTGATCATTATGTAGTGTCCTTCCTTGTCTCTTGTAACATTCTTTATTTTAAAGTCTATTTTATCTGATATGAGTATTGCTACCCCAGCTTTCTTCTGATTTCCATTTGCATGGAATAACTTTTTCCATCCTCTCACTATCAGTCTGTATGTGTCCGTAGGTCTGAAGTGGGTCTCTTTGTAGATAGCACATATATGAGTTTTGTTTTTGTTTCCATTCCACAAGCCTGTGTCTTTTGGTTGGAGCATTTAATCCATTCATGTTTAAGGTAATTATTGATATGTATGATCCTATTACCACTTTCTTAATTGTTTTGGGTTTGTTTTTGTAGGTCCTTTTCTTCTCTTGTGTTTCCCACTTAGAGAAGTTCCTTTAGCATTTGTTGTAGAGCTGGTTTGGTGGTGCCGAATTCTCTTAGCTTTTGCTTGTCTGTAAAGCTTTTGATTTCTGCATCGAATCTGAATGAGATCCTTGCCGGGTAGAGTAATCTTGGTTGTAGGTTCTTCCCTTTCATCACTTTAAATATATTGTGCCACTCCCTTCTGGCCTGTAGAGTTTCTGCTGAGAAATCAGCTGTTAACCTTATGGGAGTTCCCTTGTATGTTATTTGTCATTTTTCCCTTGTTGCTTTCAATAATGTTTCTTTGTCTTTAATTTTTGGCAATTTGATTACTATGTGTCTCAGTGTGTTTCTCCTTGGGTTTATCCTGACTGGGACTCTCTGCGCTTCCTGGACTTGGGTGGTTATTTCCTTTCCCATGTTAGGGAAGTTTTTGACTATAATCTCTTCAAATATTTTCTTGGATCATTTCTCTCTCTCTTCTCCTTCTGCGACCCCTATAATGTGAATGTTGGTACATTTAATGTTGTCCCAGACGTCTCTTAGGCTGTCTTCATTTCTTTTCATTCTTTTTTCTTTATTCTGTTCCATGGCAGTGAATTCCACCAACCTGTCTTCTAGGTCACTTATCCGTTCTTCTGCCTCATTCATTCTGCTACTGATTCCTTCTAGTGTATTTTTCATTTCAGTTATTGTATTGTTCATCTCTGTTTGTTTGTTCTTTAATTCTTCTAGTGGTTGGTTCTTTAATTCGTCTAGGTCTTTGTTAAACATTTGTTGCATCTTCTCGATCTTTGCCTCCATTATTTTTCCAAGGTCCTGGATCACCTTCACTATCATTATTCTGAATTCTTTTTCTGGAAGGTTGCGGCTGTTTGGTGGGGCTAATGGCAGACTCTGGGAGGGCTCAGCCAAGGAGTACTTCCCAGAACTTCTGCTGCCAGTGTCCTTGTTCCTGCAGTGAGCCACAGCTGCCCCTGGGCTCTGCAGGAGACCCTCCAACACTAGCAGGTAGGTCTGGTTCAGTCTCCTATGGGGTCACTGCTCCTTCCCCTGGGTCCCAGTGCACACACTACTTTGTGTGTGCCCTCCAAGAGTGGAGTCTCAGTTTCCCCCAGTCCTGTCAAAGTCCTGCAATCAAATCCCGCTAGCCTTCAAAGTCTGATTCTCTGGGGATTCCTTCTCCGTTGTCGGACCCCCAGGTTGGGAAGCCTGACGTGGGGCTCAGAACCTTCACTCCAGTGGGTGGACTTCGGTAGTATAATTGTTCTCCAGATTCTGAGTCACCCAGCCAGCAGTTATGGGATTTGATTTTACTGTGATTGCGCCCCACCCCACCATCTCATTGTGGCTTCTCCTTTGTCTTTGGATGTGGGGTGTCTTTTTTGGTGAGTTCCAGTGTCTTCCTGTCGATGATTGTTCAGCAGTTAGTTGTGATTCTGGTGCTCTCCCAAGAGGGAGTGAGCACATGTCCTTCTACTCTGCCATCTTGAACCAATCTCCTAGGAAACTCTTACATAGCATGAAATATGTGTGCTCTAAGTGCTTTCCATAGATAGGCGTATTAATTCTCACCAAATCCAGTGTGATAAGTCTATTATTTTCCCCACTTTACAAAGGAGACTCTGAAGCACAGAGAGGTTGCATGGGTAGAAAGTGCTGGGGCCAGTGTATGAAGCCAAGCAAACTGCATTCAAAGGCCACATGGATCTTAGAAATATAGGAACTCAAAGGAAGATCAAAGCAGGAGTGCCCTTTTCAAGGCTAAGCTCTAAATATGCAGTGTTTTGTCTGACTTATTTCTATTGGCTGTTTGTCACCTAACAAAGAAAATCTGCTTTTGTTTTTAAAGTACTAATGCTGATGAGGATCAGATCAAGGATAAGCTGGAACAGTTGAGATGTCACTTTACATGGGAGTTGGTCATTAAAGACACTGAAATACCTGAATTAGAAGACAGGGTCTTGGAGCAGATTGAGTTCCTGGACACCACATACAAAGTGGGAATATACAACTTATTGGCCTATGTGAAACACCTGAGAGGCCAGAATGAGGAAGCCTTGAAGAGTTTGAAAGAAGCTGAAGACTTAACCCAGCAAGAACATGCCAACCAATCAGACGTGAGAAGTCTGGTTACCTGGGGCAACTATGCCTGGCTGCATTACCACATGGGCCGACATGCAGAAGCCCAGATTTACCTGGACAAGGTGAAGAACACTTGCAGGAAGCTTGCAAATTCCTCCAGCTATAGAATGGAGTGTCCTGAAATGGACTGTGAGGAAGGATGGGCCTTGCTGAAATGTGGAGGAAAGAATTATGAACGGGCCAAGGTCTGCTTTGAAAAGGCTCTGGAAGTGGACCCTGAAAACCCTGAATTCAGCGCTGGGTATGCAATCACCATCTATCGCCTGGAGGGCTTTAACAAAGCAGCACAGAGTACTGAGGCATTTTGTCTGAATACCCTAAAACAGGCTGTCAGGCTAAATCCAAAAGATGCATATATTAAGGCTCTCCTTGCCCTGAAGCTTCAAGCTGTAGGACAAGAAGCTGAAGGAGAAAAATACATTAAAGAAGCACTGACCAACGCGTCCTCAAAGATCTATGTCTTCCGATATACTGCCAAGTTTTACCGAAGAAAAGGCTCTCTAGATGAAGCTCTTCAGTTCTTAAAACTGGCCTTGAAAGTAACACCCTCCTCTGTCGTCCTGCATCACCAGATGGGGCTTTGCTATAAGTCACAAATGATCCAAATAAAGAGAGCTACAAACTGGCAGCCTAAAGGACAGGATAAAGAAAACATCAACAGAATAATACAATTAGCCATACCTCATTTTGAATTTGCTGTGCAACAAAAGCCCACATTTGAGTTTGCTTACATAGACCTGGCAGAAATGTACATAGAAGCAGGTGACCACAAAAAAGCTGAAGATGCTTATCAAAAGGTGTTATGTATGGAATCACTCAACAAATATATACTGCAACAGGTACATTTCCACTACGGCCGATTTCTGGAATTTCAAAAAAAATCTGAAGTTGATGCAATCAGCCATTATTTAAAAGCAGTAAAAATAGAAAACGCATCATTAGCAAGGGATAAAAGTATCAATTCTTTGAAGAAATTGGCTTCACAGAAACTTCAGAGAGATGCATCAGATATAGAAAGCTTGTGCATCCTTGGGTTCATCCACAAAGTAAAAGGAGAAATGAATGAAGCCCTGGAGTATTACGAGCAGGCCCTGAGGCTGGTTCCTGTCTTGGAGAACTCTGTGCTTGTGACCTGTAGGCACTGAAATATGGACCACTCTTACATATCATTTGATTTTACATCAACATATACTAATCATCTTTTCTGCTTGCTGCTTTCAGAAACATGTAATTCACTGCAATGATGTAATCTTTGAACAATTACTCAAACCTGATAAAACACTGGTTGTACGGAGAAAATAGTGAAACAGACTATACAGGTCTCTGTGTGTGAAAGAGAGAGAGGAAGAGAGAGAAGAACCATTTCTCTGTGAATGTTATATAGCAGGAAAAAAAAAGTTTGTTGAGTAGATTTGTAGCAAATAAAACACTGGCCTTGACATGGAACCAACCTAAATGTCCATTGACAGATGAATGGATAAAGAAGATGTGGCACATATAAACAATGGAATATTACTCAGCCATAAAAAGAAACGAAATTGAGTCATCTGTAGTGAGGTGGATGGACCTAGAGTCTGTCATACAGAGTGAAGTAAGTAAGTAAGAAAGAGAAAAACAAATACTGTATTCTAATTATATATGGACTCTAAAAAAAAAAATGATACTGATGAACCTAGTTGCAGGGCAGGAATAAAGATGTAGACATAGAGAATGGACTTGAGGACATGGGGTGGGAGGGGGAAGCTGGGGTAAAGTGAGAGTAGCATTGACATATATACACCACTGATTGTAAAATAGCTAGTGGGAAGCAGCTGCATAGCACAGGGAGATCAGCTCGGTGCTTTGTGATGACCTAGAGGGGTGGGATAGGGAGGGTGGGAGGGAGGCTTAAGAGGGAGGGGATATGGGGACATGTGTATGCATATGGCTGATTCATTTTGGTGTATAACAGAAACTAACACAGTATTGTGAAGCAGTTATACTCCAATAAAGATCTATTTAAAAAAAACCACTGGACTTACGTAAAATAAAATGTTCAATTCATTCATTTTATCAATAAATAGTTCTCAGTGCTAGATACCAAAAATACTATGGTGATGTAGGGGAGGGAAAATTCTTTTTCCTCTACCCATATTAGGTTCATTGGCTTGGGCCTTAAATTAAACTGAAAAAAGACAGATTAACAAGAGAAAAACAAACAAGTTTATTAACACATGCATTGGGCATACCCAGGGGAGTACCCAGTGATGAGTAATTCAAAGGGGTGGGTTTATATAGCATCCTAACAAACAAACAATACATTTTTAGAGAAGTGATAAGGTAAAGGCAAAGAACTTTAGTTTCTAAGTGGCAAATTATAGGAAGGCAAATATATGAGGGAAACTAATGGAAGATAATAGCCTGCTTATAAGGTTTGTTATGTATATTTTTCTGTTTGTGTCTCTGGGTTGATTAGGGACTGGAGTTGTCTCAGGTGATCAACTTCTGTCCTTCCTGGTAGAGGAGGAGAGACATTGTTTTCAGGAAGATGGGGGAGAGCAGAGAGCTTTCCTTATATCTGCTTCTTTTCAACTGCCTTTAGCTCAAAATAATCCTAAGGCAAGGTGGCATATTTGGGGGTGGCATATTCTGCTACCCTTCAGTGAAACAAAGCAGACATTTCCCCCAAACCTCATGCAGCTTACAATCTAGTGAGAAAGACAGTAAAACAAATACACAGTCAATTAAAGGTCAGCTTTCCCCATGGAGATGTTTGAAATTTAATTCATTGTCAAACTGTGCCAAGTAGTTTCTCTTGTTTTATGCCATTTTGTTTGAAGTGCTATCGATTCAGTCATTTGCTGGTATTGACCTTTCTCCGAATAAGATATACAGATTACCAACAAACACATGAAAGGATGCTCAACATCACTAATCATTAGAGAAATGCAAATCAAAACTGCAGTAAGGTATCACCTCACACGAGTCAGAATGGCCATCGTCAAAAAATCTACAAACAATAAATGCTGGAGAGGGTGTGGAGAAAAGGGAACCCTCTTGCACTGTTGGTGGGAATGTAAATTGATACAGCCACAATGGAGAACAGTATGGAGGTTCCTTAAAAAACTAAAAATAGAACTACCATATGACCCAGGAATCACACTACTGGGCATATACCCTGAGAAAACCATAATTCAAAAAGACATATGCACCCCAATGTTCATTGCAGGTCTATTTACAAGAGCCAGGACATGGAAGCAACCTAGTGTCCATCGACAGATGAATGGATAAAGAAGATGTGGCACATATACACAATGGAATATTACTAAGCCATAAAAAGAAACGAAATTGAGTTATTTGTAGTGAGGTGGATGGACCTAGAGTCTGTCATACGAATGAAGTAAGTCAGAAAGAGAAAAACAAATACTGTATGCTAACACATATATATGGAATCTAAAACAAAAAAATGGTTATGAAGAACCTAGGGGCAGGACAGGAATAAAGACGCAGATGTAGAGAATGGACTTGAGGACACGGGGAGGGGGAAGGGTAAGAGTAGCATTAGTAGTAGTAGGACGAAGAGAGAGAGTAGCATTGACATATATACACTACCAAATGTAAAATAGATAGCTAGTGGGAAGCAGCTGCATGGCACAGGGAGATCAGCTCGGTGCTTTGTGACCACCTAGAGGGGTGGGATAGGGAGGGTGGGAGGGAGACGTAAGAGGGAGGAGATATGGGGATATATGTATATGTATAGCTGATTCACTTTGTTATAAAGCAGAAACTAACACACCATTGTAAAGCAATTATACTCCAATAAAGATGTTTAAAAAAGAGAAAAAAGAAATATTAAAAGGATGCTAAAGGATCTGAGAGACTGTCTGTAGCAATCACCTTTGATTATGACATTTTATTAATAGACAATGCACAACAAATAATGTTTTTAAAAGGAAAATTAAGGAACCGATGTTATTGTATTTTCATTCTTATGTGTGTCTGGGGGAAGGATGTATTAATTTTCTATTGTGGCTCTAATAAATTACCACAAACTTGGTGGCTTAACACCACACTAATTTATTATCTTACGGTTCTAGAGATGAGAAGTCTGAAATTGGTTTCATTGGCCTGAAATCAAGGTGTTGGCACAGTCAAATTCTCCCCAGAGGCTCTAGGGGACAATTCTTTTGGTACTTTTTCCAGATTCTGGAGGTTGCCTGTATTTCCTGGTGCGGACCCCTAATCCACAGAAAATACAAGTACCCAGGGAATTCCCAGAAATATTGGGCAAGGCTTTGGATTTCTACTGAAATTCTATAGGAAATGAAGTGAGCCAAATTTATATCATTGAGGGGGCAGGCATCAGAGTTACATAGAAGCAATCTTCACAATTTCCTTATCACTAAAACAAGAGATTTATTAGATTAACAAAAACATAACTTAAAGTGCTTGTGTTGGTGGGAGGAGGCTGTAAGGTACTAAAATAAGTCTAACCACTGCCAACTCCCCGAGTCAGAAATATTAAAAGTAAATAATTATTGGATAAGTGGTCAATTCTCAACTAGGCAGTTTTTCCCAGGTATTGTTATACATCGTTTGTACCCAGAAAGCAGAGCTCATTAATGTAAAATAAATCTCTGGATTATGTAATGTGTTTGTGTGAGACGTGTTTGTGTGAGATGTGTTTGATAACCTCCAGAGATCACATTTACTTAGTGTGTCTTATGACCTAATACCAGCTCTCTCTCCCATCCTTCCCAACTCTGGAAGAGATATCTGCACTTCCCGGAGCTCAGTAAAACTAAAATGTGTGACAGCCTGGATGTTTGCAGAGAAAAACAACAAGCAGCAAATCCAGGAAAACAGATGCTCTTTGGTACTAAAGATACTATTGCCAAGCTTACAAATGAATATATCCAGGGATTACCAAGAGGTAACTGACAGCTTTAAATTGACAGCTGAATTTCAGGAGCTTGTTACTCCCATGGAAATGACTGGCAGAACCTCAGTCGGTGTCCTTATTTAGAGTCCCCCCAAGTGCCCAGCGGGGGTCTCTCATGTACCCTGAATCAAGCCAAGCCATAGCTCCTGCCATTCACTACTATTATAGGTACCCCAGCCCAAGTCCTTGCTAATTGCTGTCTA
Source organism: Lipotes vexillifer (assembly GCF_000442215.2). Classification (NCBI taxonomy): domain Eukaryota; kingdom Metazoa; phylum Chordata; class Mammalia; order Artiodactyla; family Lipotidae; genus Lipotes; species Lipotes vexillifer. The sequence goes on from NW_006785831.1 coordinate 46,009, forward strand.
CACACCACCACAGGCTCTGCCTCCTTGAGGATCATCCTGGCCACCAATGTCTCCATTCTCACGATGCTGCTAGAGCTGGACCTGCATTGGGACTAAAAGCCTCTACTCTACAGCCTGCCCCAGCTTGAACTGCCCACCCTGTCTGTGTCCATAGCTCTGTATCTTGTCCCAAGCCAGACCAAATGTGATACAGCCACCTCCACTTTGTATCCCATGCTGAAGGGAGTAGGCCTTCACTGCCATTCCCCTGGATATCAATCCTTTCACCCAGGCCATCTCTTGAACTCCAGTACCACCCCCAACTTCCCTTGATCTGTATCCACTTTCCCTTTCCTACCTAAAGTCCACCTCCTCTCTCTTTCGGGCTGTGCTGGAAGACTAATTCAAATAAATTAGGTATATACATGAGGGTATTACTTACATGATTCTCAACTGTGGGGAAGAGGGAAGAGGAGGATTTTGCCCCTCGGGACAAAGAAAAAACAACAAAAAAAGTTGGACTTGGCATTATATGGAGACAATTTCATTTGTCACAACTGCAGGGTGCTACTGACATCTAGTGGAGAGATGAAAGATTGCTGCTTAAACATCCTAAAATGTCAATAGTGCCAAGGTTGAGAAACTCTGGCTTTTATCTATTCATTGGAAGACTTATTAAGTTTCAGTTTCCCAAGCAGATTTTTGATCAGTTGCCATGTTTCATGTTCTATTTCTCTTTTTCTCTAGTTGCTGTGTTTCACAGGTTGATGAGAATAAATTCAGAAGGTAATACACGATTAATTTTCCCAAGAATCCACCCAATCCAACAGTCTGTGAAAAAAAGACTGAGATTCAAATTCCATCCAGTACTTTCAGCGTGTTCAACACCTACTCAACAGTCGGGTCTTTGCTTCTTCCCAATCCTGAAAGTGTATATTCCTTTAAAATTTTTATAGACGGTTTTTGTCTTTCTGAATTTGAATTCCTAAACAATATAAGGTGATAACCAGGATCCTTTTTTCCCTTTTGATTTTTATCATTGATTGTTTAGTTGCTGTCCATGCAAACCTTAATAAGCAAAGACTATCTCTTGGCCCAGATACAGCTAAAAGAAAGGAAAGGAAAGGAGTACAAACAAGGAAGAAAAAACATTACCTACGCACTGGAAATTTTTTCAAACAGAGCTCTATTAAATGTTCTACATCCTTAGGAAGGAGGAAATTCTGGGCTTATTTTTCTACCTCCAAATAAACCATTCAGTACTTTTTCTAAAATGTGGCTTCCCACTTAAACATTACAACAGCCTACACGCCCACCGCATCCACGTTACCGCTCCGGCCTCACTTCTTAGGACGTTTTCCCTGCTCTCTGCACTCCAACCACACCATCTGCGCTTGCCAAGTATGCTTGCACCTCCAGGCCTTGCACTTACCGTTCCCCCAGCCTGGAACGCTCT
>NW_006785831.1:47936-68543 GCF_000442215.2 Lipotes vexillifer
CGCTCTTCCTTAGCCCCATATCTACAGTGCTCATTCGTTCACCCCCTTCAGATCTTTCCTCAACTGTCACGTTCTCAGTGAAACTTTCCCTCACCAAGATATTTCTAAGAGCAAAACACCTTGCACTCCAACCTTCTCTCTGCTTTTTCTCCATAGCACTACCTAACAAAAAATGTTTTATATGTTCTTTATCTTTACCTCTCACACTAGAAATTAACTCCAAACAAATAGGAGAGTAATAAAATCACAAACGCACAACTAACTACACTTCTGTACCTACACTGTTAGCCATGTTTAACGTGATTCTGGGGAAGCAAGAACTGACTTTATCTACAGGCCCATTTTTCCAGCAAAACTGAATTAAAAAGTCAGCACTTTTAAAACTAGTGACCACGTAGTAAAAACTGTACATCACTGCCCATTCATTTGAAAGCAAAGTGACTAGGATGGTATAAAAATGATAAGCTGGTGCCTTTTAAACGTTTCAATGATGAACACGTTTTCTCAAAGTTTGAGAATTATCTCCACTCTCTGTGCACAACCAGGAACAAAATGCAGAAGACGGTGAACGGGGTAGGGCTTGCCCCTTGTCTCTTTTATTCCCAGCTATATCGACAGGGCTTTCAGCAATGTCTGGCCCTTAGCATTTATTTAATAAAACTTGTTGAAGGAATGAATGATTGAATTCGAAGGGGACAAAATTTTTAGTGTATTGGCATTCGCTATTTTCCACTTAGATTCCTAATACCACCTCATCTTTATTGGGACCTTATTATAGGAAGCTCGGTTGGCAAGGGCATGGAAGGCAAGGGAACTTTCATACAATTGTGGGTGGGGGGGTGTATAAACATCTTTGCAAAGCTCTTCGGCAATAGCTACCAAAATGTTGAATGTATACACATTTTGGCCCCCAAATTTCTCTAGATTTACCCAATGGAAATCATGGCACAAGTGCACGGCACTGCACCTGTGTTGGCTGAATCAAGACTTGAGTTCCAGCCTCGGAGGCAGAAAGCTGTAAAGAGCATCGCCTCCACCCAACCAAAATAACGTTGAGCAATCTCCTGTCATTTTAGTTAAAACAACAACAACAACAACAACCACCCCCAAGAAAGCTAATCTTGAGGCAAGTGGACTCAGCGAGGCAGGTGAGAGCCAATACCGAAGTCTCGAGGCCCAGCTGTAAATTCCATCCCGAACGACCCCGCGTTGCGCAAACCTCTCACTGAGACTCCTCAGCCGGCTCAACTAGCTCTTCCAGAAGTTTCTGTTTCCCGGGGCTGGACTCCGCCTACTCGGGGATCAGATTCACTTTCTAGTTTCCTCTTCCCGCTCGGGTCCTGCCTTGAACAAAGCGAACGCCCGCGCGCGCGGACTAGCGCTGCGGTCATCTTGCTCGCGCGCGCGCACACGCACGCGGCCGCTCAGTCCGCGCAGCAGCCGAGCGCTGAGGGGAGAAGCTGAGAGGACCGGCGCCTCCCAAGACGGCCGCAGAGCCCAGCCACCATGAGGTGAGGGCTTCTGCCCGCTTCTTCTCCCCAGCTCCGTGGGGCCGTTGGGGCACACCCGCGTTTCTCGCGTATTCCATTTCCAACGCAGCGCTGCGGCCTTTGAAGGGGCCGAGCCTGGCCGCCGGGCATCTGCGTTGGGGACGCTCCCCGGGAGCCCCGTCCGGGTCCGGGCTGAAGGCGGGCCTGCTGGGGAGGGTGGCCGAGCGGACCCTTCTTTCGAGCCCCGAGCGTCCGCGGTCGGGGGGCGGCGGGGCTGGGGGTGCCGGGCGACACGTCCCACGGGCCTGTCACCTCCCTGCGGCTCTGGTCGTCGCCGGCCCCGGGCCGGTGCGGGCGGCTTCTGCGTGGCCGGTCCCCGCAGGCCTCAGCCTGCGGCGTCACACGCGTCTGTTCCTGCCATTTTGCTTTCTGATTCCTGGGTCTGAATTCTCCCCCCCCCCCTTTGTACCGTGGACAGATTGTTCTTGTTCCACCCCATCCACCGTTTTATGAGGCTTTCTTTCTCGTCTCCTTGACTGGCGTGTGGTGGGTGGTCCTTGGCTGACCCATGTAATCCGGTCCCCTGTCCTGCACGTGGGTAGTTAACGGCCTCCATTGGGAAGCTAAGGAGTGGGAGATTCCGACCTTGGGCCCCTGAAGCCCGTCGAGCCCTTTGTTCTAAATCCTGACTTTGACCACCTACGAGTTGGGTGACCCAAAGCAAAGTTTCTTCAGTTCGGTGGGTCTGTTTCTTACCTGTAAAAATTGATAGCATCCATCTCTTAGGACTGTAGAGGGGTTGTTGACTGATGCCTGGCACATAATATTTGCAAATGTTGACTATAAAAATATTTAATAAATGCCTCACTTCTACCATTTGTAAGAAGGGAGGGAGGTGGGAAGTACCAGGAAGGGGCCTGAAGAAATAGGGAAGGAAAGGCGGAGGCACAGTATGTGGATGCAGGTTGGTGTGGAAGAGGGGTGGACCCTATTGGGCACTAACTGTCTCCCAAGAAAAATGAAAGACTACTCCTTCCTGGCAAAAAACAAAAACAACCCCCCCCACACACACACACAAAATTACCTGAAGATAGATGTTGCCTCTTGAGACACAATAGCCTCTCTCTGCCAGCTTCCCAGAGACAAAGTTTAAAAATTAAGTAGACATAGTTGAAAAAGTAAAACTTGGCATAGTGTCCACTCTAATTCCATAGAGTGTGGGCAAAGCACTTACATGGCTAACTGAATGTCCATTGGAGATCTCACAGCCACATCATAATGCCTGGGGCAGCCCTCCGTCCTCATCGTCCTTGCACAGAGGCAGATGTTCATTTTACTCTGTGGTTGGGCACAGGGCTGGTAAGCCCATGTTGGATAGGGGAGACTGAAGTGGCAGAAAGTTTGGAGCCATTAGCAAGATGGGAAGAGCTAGCAGGAATTCCCTCATCTGAAATTCAGGTGCTTTTTTTTTTTTTTTTTTTTTTTTAATGCTAGGCTCATGCCTCTGGGCTGGAAATGCCAGAAGCTACCAGTATATAACTGCATTCACTCAACAAATATTTATTGTTGAGTTTCTCTTATATGCCTGAAATCACAGATGCTGGGGACACAGGTGAAAAACATAAAACTGGAGTAAGGTCCTTATTCTCATTTAAATAGGGGAAATAGACAACCAAGAATAAATGAGTAAATAATCAACATAATTCAGAAAGTGATAAGAGCTATAAGGAAGATAAAATAGTGCTAAGAGAGTGACCTAGAATGGAGGGGGTTATTTTAGATAGCTCTACCACAGGCGGCCTCTTGGGTAAGGAATATTTGAGCTGAGTTAAAGGAAGGAGCTAGTCATACAAAGATTTAGGAGCAGAGCTTTTTAAGTAGAGTAAAAACAACAGGTGTAAAAGGCCTTGAACTTGATATGTTCAAGATAGGAAGAAGGTCAGTATGTCTAAAACACGGATAATGAGGCGAGAAGGAGGAGACAAGGTTGGGTGAGTAGACAAGTCCAGCTCCTTTAGGGACTTGTAAGACACGGCAAAGGCTAGATTAAAATCTAAGGGTGTTGGGAAGCTATTGGAGATTTTAAACCAGGAGACTGACGTAATCTGGTTTACATTTTCAAAAGTTTACTAATACTGTATGGGGATCAAGAGTGGAAACAGACCAGATGTTTGCCACAGGTCAGAGGAAAGGTAATAGTCTTTCCTATTTTCCTAGACTAGCAGTGGAAATGGAAAAAAGTGGATGGAGTGAGATGTATTGGGGTGATAGAATTAACAGGACTTCCTATTGAAGAATAGGAATCAAAGATGACTCCTAGGTTATTTGGCCTGTGGGACAAAGAGGTACCAAACAAGGTGGGGAAAACCAAGGGAGGAACAGGCTCAAGGAACCCAGATTTCTATCATTTCTATATTTACTTGAGATGCCAACTGAACTTCTAATTGAAGATGTAAACTAAAAGTTAGATAAGTCTGGAATTCAGGGGAGAGATCAGAGCTAGAAGAAATACCTTGGAAGATCATCAGCATATACATCTTTGGATTATGGAAAAAAAGGTATTTTAATTCCCTTACATGAATAATGATAATTATATCTTTGATAACTAAGATTTTTGTCCTTCCTTCAGATCACTTTTAATACATTTCCACCCAGCTCTTTAGTTATTTGAAAGAATCATTAATCACCCTCTCTGCCCCTCCACAGCGTGTCCTAGTGAGAAGCAGCTCCATCTCAAAACAACTCCAACAATGCAGAATGCTATGACTTTAGATTGAGGGCTCGTATTTGAAACCATTGTTTTCTTATCCTGAGACCTTTAACTGTCTGACGTCTTTTCCAATGGGCTGTTACAAAACCTCTTACCTGCTCTTTAAGCTGCTCTAAAATCTCTTGTTTTCTTTTAAGTCCTTCCCAGGCAAAGTGAATTTTACATACATTAGACATATCCTATATTTTAAAGCAAACTATTCTTAAAAAAAAAAAAACCTCCAATTTTTATGTGAAAGAGGTAGTGCAACATTATGGTTAAAAGGCATAACCTTTTGTTTAAGTCAGGCAGAGCTAGGTTTGAATCTGTGCTTGGACACTTTATAGCTGTGTAACCTTGGACACGTAATTTAAACTCTGTTTCCCAGCCCTCATCCATAAAACTGTGAAAATAATAAGACATTGTTATAAAAATTAAATGTAATTTGTGTAAAGTGCTTGGCAGGCTGCCTGATATGTACAGTGTGGCAAGGGAATGGTTTTTGGGGGTGTTTTTTTTGACCTCTCATCTGATTCTAGAAATATATTGTACAAGTGTAACATTTATACTATTGAGCTGAATCTGTAGTGAACCTAGGTCTTATGCATAAAGTTGTTTTCTCAAATATATCCTTGTTTGCCATTTAATTTAGCCCTCACTGTGAATAAAATAGGGAAAATTTCAAGTTAGAGTAGAGGTCTAGCCTGTTGGACTTGAGGCTTTTTTATACATTAAGCTCTTTAGGCCCAGTGTCTTCAACTGTCCTGTTCCATGCAGTAACCACTAGTCATATGTGACTATTCAAATTAATTAAAAGTAAATAAAATATAAAAAGCAGTTCATTGGTCATCCTAGCCACATTTCAAGTGATCAGTGGTCACTTGTGGCTAGTGTCTATCACGTTGTGCAGCACAGATAAGAACATTCCCATCGTGGCAGGAAGTTCTATTAGAAAGCTCTGGTCTAGAACCTGCAATCACTAAAATGTGGGACCTGTATACATGTGTTTATATGTATATACAGACCACACAAGAGAAAAATATGAAAAAATTATAAAATTAAAATTAGTAATTTTAAGTGAATGTAAATGTCTACTAAATATAATACTGTTAGCTATTGTTTAAATTTAGTATTTATAAAATTAGAAAACATTTCATCAAGTATATGATTAGATTATAAATATGAAGTGGTTTTATTTTTCTAATCACTACTACTAATTGTGTAATTAGTCCAGTTCTCTGACTCTTCTGCCACTTTTGGCTATTAGGACAGCCTCTTTCCAGTTCCTAAAGACTCAGCCCAATTCATTTTAAAACCTCAATCTCATATTTGATTCAAAGCACTCTTCTCTTCCTTCCCAACTCCCAGAAAATATTGATAAAGGTGCTGTGAAGAATAGGAAAATGTGATAGACTAGACTGTAGGATGGCAGGCAAGGTGGAGATGCAGCTTCAGCTAAAGTGGTCAGGGGTAGCCTTCTTTGAAGAGCTGAGATTTGAGCCAAGCCCAGAATTATGAGAATAAGTAAACCCTAGTACTCTCTTAGGAAGAATTCACAGAGTGAGGGAATAAAAAGCAGGTACAAATGCCCTGACGTAGGTGCATACTTGGCATAAGAAATAATAAACGATAAAATTTTGTAAAGGCTTGTATAACTGGAGTGCAGTGAGCATGAGGAAAGTGGTACAAAGTGAGGTTAGAGAAGTAGACATGGGCCAGATGGTAAAGGGCATAGTAACCATGGTTAGGAGTTTGGGGCTGGAGATAAAGATTTGAGTAGTATTAACAAGGTATAGTTTCACTCTACTTCATATGTCATCGTTCTCACAGTTATCCCCATCTCTCCCACAAGGATCATTTTCTCCCTTAATACTGGATCATTTCCCTTTGACATATCATTAAGTCATTAAAAATATGATTGAAAAAATTTTTGACAATTTCCTCAGATTTGCCTCTGTTTCCCTACTCCCTTCATAGTAAAATTCCTTGCAGGAGTGAGACCTATATTCCCCATATCCACTTCTTCTCCTCTTCCCAGTATCCCCTCAACCCACTCCAGTAATATTTTCATCCCTACTGTTCTGTTAAAACAACAAGTTCCCCCACAACTTTACTCCTCCCAAAACAGTGATCTCTGTCCTCATTTTATCAACCTCTTAGGATCATTGTGCACATTAAACATTTCTCTCTCTTTTTTTGAAATCAACATTTTCTTCCTTTGGCTTTCATGACACCAGATTTCTTGGTTTATCTGCTCCCCTACTGATTATTAAGATTAGAAAGGGGCAATTGAGTTGAAGTAAGATCTCAGCAATGAAAAGGAGGAAGTCATAAAAGATCTGAGGGCGGAAATGGTCTAAGCCAGTGTTTCTCAACCAGGGTGATTTTTGCCCCCCCCTCCGCCAGGGGACATTTGGTGATGTCAGGAGACAGTTTTGGTTGTCACCACTGGAGGAATGCTAGTTACATCTACTGGGTCAAGGCCAGGGATGCTACTAAATATCCTGCAATGCACAGGTCAGCCCCAACTAAAAGAATTCCTTGACAATCATAACTAAAGTACACCACCACCACCACCACCACATAATCCCATTACTCTGATTTTTTTCTTTTCTTCACACTTATTACTGTCTGGAATTATGTTGTCCATTGATTTGTTTACATGTTTATTTTCTGTCAACCCCTTTTGTTCCCTCCTCCCCTATAATAGAATTACCATGAAGAAAAGGCCTTTTTCTATCTTGCTTATTACTATATTCACTACAACCAGCATATTGCCTGGCATGTATGACATGAGGTGATCAATAAATGTTTCCTTTTTTTTTTCATTTAATTGGCTGCATTGGGTCTCAGTTGCGGCACACGGGATCCTCGTTGCAGCATGAGGGATCTTTTATTGTGGCACATGGGCTCTTTATTGTGGCGTGCGGGTTTCTCTCTAGTTGTGGTGCGTGGGCTCCAGAGTGTGCGGGCTCAGTAGTTGCGGCATGCGGGCTTAGTTGCCCCGCGGCATGAGAGATCTTAGTTCCCCAACCAGGGATCGAACCCGCGTCCCCTGCATTGGAAGGCAGATTATTAACCACTGGACCACCAGGGAAGTCCCCAATAAATGTTTCTTGATAGAAATACTATAGTTCCCATAAACAATTATACAAATATGCATACATACATATAAGGAGAGTCCTGTGCACAGCATAAAGGGAAATACACACACACTGTACATTATTCATCTGACAATTAGAATATTTCCCTCTTTGAGAGAAGCCTTAAGTAGCTTTTTTTCCTGTAAATTTCTTTCAACCCTTAATTGTGGCCAGCTGTAGATTTAGAAAGTCTTTCCTGACGGCCTCACCACTACCATCAGCAAAACAAACAAAACTAGGTATATTAATCAGGATTTTGTCAGTTGCAGACAGGAGAAACCCAGTTCAAACTAGCTTAAGCAAAAAGAGATTATTTCCTTAAAAAAGTATAAGATGGATAGGGTGATCCAGGTATTTAGTCAGCACCACAAGCAATCTGTCTTTATTTCTGTCTAAGCCCTTCTTTCCTCTATGCTTGATTCTTTCTCAGGCAGGCTGTCCCCAAGAGTTTGGAAAGATGGCCACCAGCAACTCCAGCTTATATTCTACAAGCTTAAAATTTTTGGAAGAGAGTTCCAGCAAAGCCCCATTTCAGCAAAATTATATTTTAATTGGATTATCTCTGAATATATCACTGGGTCAAGGAATGACTGGAATATGTGTGCTTCCCTACAGAATGGAGGAAAGTGTAGACAGCCTGTCTCAGATCACGTGGACTGAGAGTAGGGGGAGATGTTCCACCAAATGAAGGCCCCAGATGTCCACAACACTGGACTATGTGCCCTTCCTGAGTCACTTCCATGGAACTTTATTGGAATGCTGAGTTGTAATTGACTGTGTACTTAGTGTACTTATAAGCTCTGTATAAGCAGGGCTGTGTCTTTTTTTTTTTTTTTTTTTTGCTTAAGGTATAATTTATTATTATTTTTTTTAACATCTTTATTAGGGCTGTGTCTTATTCACAGTTACATCCCCAGGGTTATTCAGAAGATCTTGCACATAAAAGCCTTTCGGTAATGAATAAATACTTCCTGTCCCTTCCTTTCCCCTTCAGCTTCCTAGTTTCAGAGATGAAAGTAGGCCCTGCAGAGATAACACTGTGCTTCACACAAAGGGAATTCAACAAATATTTGTGAAGTGAACATTAAGGGTAATGTTAAGTTAATAATAGGTGGTAGCCTTTATTTATGCCCACAATCCTAAAGGTCAGAAGGATGTAGCACATAACATCAAAACCTACTAACCCTCCTTTTGCTTTTTCCCCATTTTCTCTAAATCTTTGTTATATCTCAAACTTATACCTCTTCCCGTCTCTTGGTATTCCTGTTCCTGTCTGACCCTGTGTCTTTTTTTTCTCTGTGGGGTTTCCTTTGTTCGTTTCTTTATTTCTCTGCAAAAATGATATATTCATGTGGCTTCTGTCTCCTTCAGTGTACTTCTTTTTCTTATTTCTCACCTTCTCCTCTTTCCCTTCACTACTCATAATAGTGGCTTCTGTCTCCTTCAGTGTACTTCTTTTTCTTATTTCTCACCTTCTCATCTTTCCCTTCACTACTCATAATACAGAAAAGAAATTTTTATGTTGTTTATTAACTGTGTATATATCTATTATTCTTAAGTTTCAGAACTAGTAAATACAATATTTTAAATTCCCCTCTCTAAAAATAGGTGGTCCTTGTGGGTTAGTGACTGCCAAAAGGAAATAGATACCCTATAACATAGAAAATGCTGTCATCTCTCCAGAATTGGTTTTGCAATAAATAATGTGAATTTAATGAAATATTTCTAGGACATAACTATACTAGTTTCCTCTGTGTATAGAGTTATAGAAACTTAAGTGCTTTAACTGTGAGATCAAATAGATAAAATATAGTTCTTTGCTTAACAACCTGTTTAAGATTTAAAAATTTATTATTTCCTTTATTTCTTCAAAAATTAAAAAGGATTTTATCTTTGACAGTGAAATTCCTAAGGACTCATTGAAGGCCGTTCTGTTGGAGTTAGAATGTCACTTCACATGGAATTTACTTAAGGAAGACATTGATCTGTTTGATGTAGAAGATACAATTGGGCAACAGCTTGAATTTCTTACCACAAAATCCAGACTCACTCTTTATAACCTGTTGGCCTATGTGAAACACCTAAAGGGCCAAAATAAAGATGCTCTAGAGTGCTTGAAACAAGCAGAAGAAATAATACAGCGAGAACACTCGGACAAAGAAGAAGTAAAAAGTCTGGTCACTTGGGGAAACTACGCCTGGGTTTATTATCACATGGACCAGCTTAAAGAAGCTCAGAAGTATATAGACAAGGTAGGGAACGTCTGCAAGAAATTGTCCAGTCCTTCTAACTACAAGTTGGAGCGTCCAGAGATTGACTGTGAGAAAGGGTGGGCACTCTTGAAATTTGGAGGAAAGTATCACCAAAAGGCTAAAGCAGCTTTTGAGAAGGCTCTGGAAGCAGAACCCGACAATCCAGAATTTAACATCGGCTATGCCATCACAGTGTATCGGCTGGATGATTCTGACAGAGAAGGGTCTATAAAGAGCTTTTCTCTGGGCCCTCTGCGGAAAGCTGTTACCCTGAACCCAGATAATTCCTATATTAAGGTTTTTCTGGCGCTGAAGCTTCAAGATGTACATGCAGAAGCTGAAGGGGAAAAGTATATTGAAGAAATCCTGGACCAGATATCATCCCAACCTTACGTTCTTCGTTATGCAGCCAAATTCTATAGGAGAAAAAATTCCTGGGACAAAGCTCTTGAACTTTTGAAAAAGGCCTTAGAGGCGACACCAACCTCTTCTTTCCTGCATCACCAAATGGGACTTTGCTATAGGGCACAAATGATCCAAATCAAGAAGGCCACTCGCAACAGACCTAAAGGAAAGGATAAACTGAAAGTTGGTGAGCTGATTACATCAGCTATATTTCATTTCAAAGAAGCTGTGGAGCGAGATTCTATGTTTGCATTTGCCTACATGGACCTGGCCAACATGTATGCTGAGGGAGGCCAGTATAGCAATGCTGAAAACATTTTTCAGAAAGCTCTTCGTCTGGAGAACATAACTGATGATCACAAACATCAGATCCACTACCACTATGGCCGCTTTCAGGAATTTCACTGTAAATCAGAAAATACTGCCATCCACCATTATTTAGAAGCCTTAAAGGTCAAAGACAGGTCATCTCTGCGTACTAAACTGACAAGTGCTCTAAAGAAATTGGCTGCCAAGAGACTTGGTCATAATGCTTCAGATGTGCAGAGTTTAAGTGCCCTAGGGTTTGTTTACAAGCTGGAGGGAGAAAAGAGGCAAGCTGCTGAGTACTATGAAAGGGCCCAAAAGATAGATCCAGAAAATGCAGAATTTCTTACTGCTCTCTGTGAGCTTCGACTTTCCATTTAAATACATACTCCAGGAAATTAGTTCTAAGCTTTTTTTCTCCATTTTGGTTTCTTATATTTTTGTTTATTGTTTTAATCCATTCTTCATTATAGAGCTAAGTTTTATTGAATTGTTATTTTGTACCTGGCATCGTGCTAAATACTTTATATATTTAGTTATGATGAATCTTTTTTTTTTTTTTTAATTAAAATACAGTAATCCATTGAGAAACAGCAAAATTCCGGCTGTTGTAACTTTGTAAAGTATGGTCATTATGACTTTTAATTTTCTGATGAGATTTTTGTGAAGTTTTCCATATTATTTCCTTATGCTGCGAGTATAATCCTACACAAGCCTTTGACACCTATGTCAGGAACAGTCTTTTAGGAGTGCAAAATTATATTAGTTAAGCACTTAACTATGTAGCTTGCAAAAGACGGAAACTTCTAGTTACAGACGTTCCAACTTTGAGGATATTTAACCATCAACATGATAGTTACCTAAAGAATCCTCTTTGTTGGAAGAAAAAAGTTTATAATAGAAGTTTGTCATCCCTGATGACTTCAATAAAAGGAGAAAACACTAGAACATGAGAAAAAAGGTTTCCCCATATACAGAACTTCAGGGACCCATGAGAAATCCAAAGTATTACCTCCCAGAATATTCATTAAGTAGCTAGAAATAGTGATGAGGAAAAAAATGAATAATGGAAAATCATTAGTTTCAAATTTTTCTAGTTCTTTTAACTAGAAGAATAAACCTAAAGTTAATCTAGATGGAATTAATTTTATTCCTTCCAATTAAAATTGCAGTATTTTTAGGTTAAAATCATTGAGATAAAAAGCGGACCAATTGAGAAATTGGGAGAAATGATAAACAAATGGGTAAAGTAGATGCCCCTAACCGACATCCCTAGATTACCAAGATTTCAGTGATTTAGTTTTGGATCTGGACTGGTTGGAATTCTCATCCACACAATTTCTGGCCTTTGGTTAACTGTTTTAGTATTCCAAATTTACTTCTGTGAAGCTTTTCCTTTTGTCTGAAGTTTTCAGATTGACATGTTTTCCTGTAGGTCCTCTAGGAATAGTTAAGCCCTATTTTCAGTTTTAGTATCCACTTTGAAGGGTCACTGCTTAAGGGCTTTTATCCCAGAGGACTTTTTAAATTGGAATGTTGCTAAAAGTGACTTCTTTAATGTTGTTTCCTTGGTTATAGACTACACAATTATATTTACCACCACAGTGTTCGTGGAAAAATATGCCATATGATTTAATTCTCCATACCTTCAATGTAGCTCTTAAAACAACTGTAATACATACTGTATATATTCTCCATACCTCCTAAAACTACTGTGTGTTTTTTACTTTGTTTTTTACTTTGTTACTATTTTTATTTTTTAAATTTCTATTATAGTTTTGATTATTATAGAAGTAGTGAATTCTCATTGTAAAATTTCAAACAATACAGAAGTATATGAATTTAAAAGAGCACTTCCTTCACCCTACGCCAGTTCCACATGCCCAAGGTAAACTGTTAATAATTTGATAGGTATCCCTCCAGATTTTTTTCTCAGCATATTCAAACATACATAAATACTGCAGTGTATCTCATGAATTAAATTTTTTTTAATGTTCGTTTCACTTATCTCCCTGCTGGTTTTATTTATTTCGCTGATTTCACTTGTTTATTCAAGAATTAAGAACAGGCAAGGGAATGATCTTTAAGTATTTCAGTAATTCAGGACCGAAGTCCTAACCTATCAGTAGAAGCATTTGTCCTGTTTTGCAGCAAATAACTTATTTTGCAGCAAGGCATTTTCTCCCATTGGGAATAATGTTACAATTAAGGTTATGTTCCCAAGTAGAGACTTCATACACAATAAAATTACAGTTGTGATATCAAAACAAAGACACAACTATACATGCCTCTCTATTTAAACATTAGACTTTAAGGTCTATTAAGTGATTTTAAAATCCACTAGGTATTAAAATATTGAAATATATAAGAAGCATAACCTACTAAGAAAGTATAAAATCAGCATATGAATAATACAACTGTATAAGTTGAACTAAAATTAATATTTTTAATAACTTTAAATTTTGTCAGTATTGTGCTTGCCTTCCTAAACTTTAGAGATACTTTCATAGACTCTTCGGTTTAAAAAAGACCTCAAAATTCACCTTTATTAATTAACCATCAAAATTTGAAGGTTGAATTATCTTCCTAAACGATAATTTTGTCTTCAGATAGTCCTTATTCTTAGAAATTTGGCACTTCCCTAGTGGTGCAGTGGTTAAGAATCCACCTGCCAATGCAGGGGACACGGGTTAGATCCCTGGTCCAGGAAGATCCCACATGCCGCGGAGCAACTAAGCCCGTGCGCCACGACTACGGAGCCTGTACTCCAGAGCCCGCGAGCCACAACTACTGAAGCCCGCACGCCTAGAGCCTGAGCTCTGCAACAAGAGAAGCCACCGCAATGAGAAGCCCGCGTGCCACAGCGAAGAGTAGCCCCCGCGCGCCACAACCAGAGAAAGTCCGTGTGCAGTGACGAAGACCCAATGCAGCCAAAAATAAATTTATTAAAAAAATAAAATTTGTTTCTGCCATTTAACTGAAGACTTCTAGCATGTAGTTTACACATTTTGGTCTATCCTTAGGGACTTCAAAGATCTAATGCTTTTTAGAGATGACATTTTGTATTAGTTAAAACTCTTAATTGCAAATCAAAAAACTCAGCTAAACTGACCTAAGCAAAAATGAAAATATAATGGCTGATGTACTTTAATAGTCCAGGGGCAGCACTAATTTCAGATAAATTTGAAGGAAATGAATCACCAAATACATATGGCTGTTACGTGAAGTCAAGTGACACTGAGTAACCAAAAACCAAATGTCTACTACACATATCTTAAAATAATTGAAGACGATTGCCCTATGTCCCCTGAAACTTAAACATTCCATTTCCTTTCACCCACCCCCATAAGACATATTTGCAGTCTCCTCCCCATCATGGTTATTTTGAATTCTCTCCAAATTGTCTTTATCCTTTGGCAATGGTTTGTGCACAGGGTTTAACTTAATACCTAAAGTGAGGTTTTAGGACTCTGGTAGAATGATCCCTTATCTTTTCTATGAACTATATGTATATTAATGTAGCCAAAATAATAATATCCACTTCCTATCTACTTATGTGTAGGTTTTTCCACACATGCCGTTTTAAGGCATGCCTTTCATATGCTACACCTGACCATTTGGCTTTTGAAAGTGTTTTATGTTACTTGGTAGCATTCAGCACTTCAATTCAGATGACCCATATCTCTTAAAGAAATTGTATCAATATTTGTATATAAGATGCTATCCATTGTAAATGACAGAAAATAGAAAACCTTGCATAATCTGTCTTTAAACCAGTAAGAAACAAAAGTAAATCGTGTTTTCAAACAAGGCTTAATCTTTTCAAAGCACTGTGACCAAGACACAATCACTGTCTCTACTTCTCAGCACTGATTTATCAAATTTGGCTCCATTCTGAGAAAACTACCTTTGTGATCCTAAGATGGCTGCCACATGCACTCTTGTCTCTATGTAGTGGAAAAGAGCACATCTCTTCCCTGAACCATCTGAGAAGTCCAGGTTTGCAGTGTGATAGGACTGTCATAGGTTATGGAACCATTTTCAAATAAGTCATCGTGGCCAGAGAGGAAGAGACCATGTTCATTAGTTAGGCCTGAGACATAGCTGGCACAGAAAGACAGGAATGAGGAGAAAGTTAACTTCCTTAGAAGCATGGACTGCAAGGTGCAGGGATGGAATTATCGAGAAAATCGGGATTGGATACTGGCAGCCCAAAATACCAAAGTCATGTAGATTCAAATTTTGTCTTCTTCCCCATTCCATACATGTCTCTATAGCAAGTGAAGTATTTCAAAAAGGAGGTAGTCATTCTAGCTCTAGTCATTACTGTAAACTTTTTCTGTTGAGATTTCAGTCTGGTTCTCTTATTCCTCTTTATTCCTACATATCTGTTCTCAGCATCATGGGTAGGGGGAGTGGGGTATGGAAAGTGGAGCAAGGGAGGAAGTTATACTCACATTGTAGCAACTGCTACCAACTGTAATTCAGACAACTTCAAAAAATAGGTAGAATTATGGGCTTCCCTGGTGGCGCAGTGGTTAAGAACCCGCCTGCCAATACAGGGGACACAGGTTTGAGCCCTGGTCCAGGAAGATCCCACATGTCGCGGAGCAACTAAGCCCGTGTGCCACAACTACTGAGCCTGCGCTCGAGAGCCCACGAGCCAAAACTACTGAAGCCTGCGTGCCACAACTACTGAAGCCTGCATGCCTAGAGCCTGTGCTCCGCAACAAGAGAAGCCACCGCAATGAGAAGCCCACGCACCGCAACGAAGAGTAGCCACCGCTCGCTGCAACTAGAGAAAGCCCGCGTGCAGCAACGAAGACCCAACGCAGCTATAAATAAATAAATAAATAAGTAAATAAATAAAAATTTAAAAATAGGTAGAATTATGGCTGTGAATGTATCTGAAGTACTAAAGATGGCTGTGTTGACTGAAGTAATGACTTATATCCAATAAAGCTGAGCAGAGGCTGAAGAAGCCATCACCAGCTTATTCACAGCTGCTGTGAGGTCTACAGGCCTTGAACTGGACTTGTCCAAATTCAGAGTGACAAAGGTAGATGATAAAAGTGAGTATGGGATGACCTAGACAACAAAGGACAGCCAGATTACCCACGTGGTCAGCTTGTACATATATATATACAGCTATATCTGTGTGTGTGTGTGTATATATATATATATATCTGTAATGGTAAAGGCCCATATAAAAATAACTGCTTTGCATTAATTATGATACTTTAATATTATACCTTATTTAACTATTTCAACACTGCAAATAAATAGAGCAACGCTCAGAAGTTAGTTAAGTAACATTATCAGAATCACACAAGCTACTTAGTTACTAAGTGGTAGCACTAGGACCAGATCTGACCTCATTTACAGTCCACTCTCTCTGCATTGTATCAGTGGTTCATAAACCTAACCCTAAATCAGAGCCACTGGTTAAGTTTTTTAAAAATCAAATTCCCAGGTCCCATGAAAGACCTACTAAACTAGAATCTCCAGGGGTGGGGCCTATATATTTGTAAAGTACCCAAAGGGATTCTGAGGATCATCTAGGTAAGGAAACGACTGTAATAACTTTGAGGGGATGGCCTTGTCTGCTCTACATCCTATGCATTCCATTTGTAAGTAGAAATCCTAAGGGAAACTATATATGTTAGGTTAAAGTTAACAACAGCCCAAGTTTAGATACAACTTTTACCCTGTTATGTGGAAGCTCTCTGAATAAAAAGGTTAGGGGAAATAACAAGGAATAAGCAAGAATAATGTAGAATCAGAGGTTTGGGGAGGATCTTACCTCTCCACTCCTCTCTCCCACTTCTCTCCCAGGACCACAGCCTCTCGTTCCTCTGCAGTTCTCTTCTTAGCCAAAGTTCTCTGGATCACTGGCATGTGGTTTCTTTTCTGCCTTAGGCTTCCTCTTTTCCTGTATCAAGCCACACATACCTATCCCACCCCAAACAAAACTCCCACCTTCTCTGGCAGTGTCTTATTTACTAAGATAAATTTGTTCATTAAGCGTTTCCTTGTACTTCACTTTAAGTGAATTAAAAAACAGATCTAATTACTAGAAACATGCACAGAAATGCCATGTATATATTCTCCTATCTGCTCAGAACCTAGAGGTCCTCTATAAGTGATGAAATAGAATTCTCAATATCTCCTTTCATGATGGGCTCTAGGAAGAGAAAACAACAAAATAATGAAGGTGAGATGTGTAAGCTTTGGGAAAGCCAAATCTCTTGGGAGCACACAGATGCCTCGTGGATAAACTCTGAAGGACAAGCATGGATTGATGTCACTTGGATTGAACACCAAAGACACTGAACACACTGGCCTTTCCTGTCCTTCAGGAAAAGCCATTCCTGTTGAAACTTCTTCCGTTCCAATTTGATAAAGGGTTAGATGGGGTGAGGAAGAAAGAAAGAGATGAATATACCCAAGAGTTCAAAAGTGAGCCTATAGGTCAACTTCCTCCAGACATGTCCCTAACTCACCACCAGATTGGAGCAAAGCCCTAGGAGGGAGGGAATGCTAGTTCAGCCACATATATATAGTGTCACGCGAATAGCCATAGCTAACTCATAGCTACATAGAATATAATATGTACTAGGTGCTGTTTTAAGTGCATTACATGTATTAAACTTATAAAATCCTCACAAAATCTCTATAGATAAGCATTTTTGTTATTTCCTTTTGCATATGAGTACACTGAAATTGAGAGAGATTAAGTAAGCCCAAGGTCACGTAGCTAATAAGAGGTAGAAAAATATTCAAACCCTGGGTATCTGGTTCTAGAATCTAGCATTTAACCACTAATCAATATTTTCTAAATAGTTTTAAAATTTGGAATGAAGGATATGGGACTATAGGACCAATCTTTACGGAAACTGTAGGAGAATGCTACAGAGAATCACACAAAGCACAGACATTCTACAATCATAGGTCACCCAACACGTTCACATAGAGTCCCAGAATTCCCTGGAAGGAATTGTGAGAGGGATTAAAAGCTGCTCTGAGGGCTTCCCTGGTGGCGCATTGGTTGAGAGTCCGCCTGCCGATGCAGGGCACACGGGTTCGTGCCCCGGTCCGGGAAGATCCCACATGCCGCAGAGCGGCTGGGCCCGTGAGCCATGGCCGCTGAACCTGCGCGTCCGGAGCCTGTGCTCCGCAACGAGACAGGCCACAACAGCGAGAGGCCCGCGTACCACCAAAAAAAAAAAAAAAAAAAAAAAAAGCTGCTCTGAAACCCCTTGAGAGAATGGCCTGAGAAATCAAGGGACTCAGTCTAAGGGAGGGGCTTAAGAGTTGGATGTTAGAAATCAGAGATTTGGAATAAATTCCTCGAAAAAGGAAGCAAACCTACTTTGGAAGGTTGAAAAACCAGTAAACAATTAGAAGCCAGAATATCCCGTTCTTTGCCCTCGGGAAGTAGGATACATCTCCCATGCACATACCAACCAGAATCAGAACTTTACCCAGTGTGGAGAACAACACAAGAAGGCAAGGAAGGAGGGTGCTGTAACTCATGAAACGACAAGAAGTAGGCTGGGATCACCTGCCCCTTAATATCCCCTGAGTTTGGCTTGAGCCTCCAAGCCATGGACTTTGGAAAGTAGCTCTGAGCCCGTAATTCCACTGAATACTAATTTAGTTTAAGAGGCGCTTCACCTCTTCACATGCTTTCCCTTTTCCATACCACCTTAACGCCGGTAACCTTACGCCTCAATCTCACCAAAACAAACAACAAACATAAAAACCAAACAAACACCAAAAATGAAAGCCATTTACAGGCCATTTGTATATGAAAACCCTTTATTGATAAAGTTTAGGAGAGGAGAATCCACAACTTAATAATTTAATATTATATAATCACTTTTTTAAGGAAGAGAGCAGGAGAAAGCATAGAAGGAAGGAGAGGAGATGGGGAGAAAGAAAGAAGGAAAGAAAGAAAAGAGAGAGCTGGATTGAGGGGGAAAGAGAAAGAAGGAAACACCCTCAACCATTTCTTGATATTCCTGCCTCTTGCCATGATTCTGGGCCTTATCTCCTTCCCTATCTCTACTCTTCTGAAAAAAACCCAGTTCCACTGTTTTCCTGAAACAGAGTAATTCAGTTTTCTCTTATCCTCATATACAGCCACAGACCCACTTATGCATAACCAAATTCATTTAGTTGCTTAGTTCAACAAAAGAGTCTTTCATTTTAACATGATACACTCTATTTGAAGGCAATTGTTGCTATAAATAAATAGCATCCCTTCACAATTTCATGGGAACTACACATTTAAAAGTAAATTCAATCACTAAATCTGTCATAATTGGTATACAGTATAACAAGCATGACATTTTATGTTTCCAAATTATACAGAATACACTCCCCTATATCATTTGGTTTCAACATTTCTCAACATTTGACTTCTGGTACGTGTTTGAGATTTCATCTTACACTTTAACTTAATCCTTTTTCAACTCATATCAAATCAATTAACACAATAGTAGGGGACCAAGAATGGGACGCAGGATGGCACTACATAGAGAAGTGACCTAGGCAATGAAAATATATCCTGAAAAATACAACACAGCATCTTTATCCCTATATTTGTACTTGCAAGAGGAAGAGGATAAATGTGGGATGGGTAGTGAGTAGGGACTAAAGGAGGGAAGAGAAGGAGACAACAGACTTTGTTCTAAGGCTGGCCTAGTCCAATTAAACTGTAATTGGAGGCATCACCAACTTTTGGGAAGTGGTCTTACTAATTCCAGCAGATGGCAGCGCTGCATAACATGTAGTTATTTGAAAAACAAAACAAACAACTTTCTTGAATCTCTGGACTATTTAAGAAGAAAAAACTTACAAATGATTCCTTTTTAGAGTTGAGAGGTAATTGTTAAAGTATAACCCCAGGCCCTGAAAATCCCTGTTTTTAATTTAGAGAAGCCAAATGCAGCCCCAAATCCCAGCAGTCCCAAAAGTCCCAGACACCTTTGTAGATCCCCTCACCAGAACATTTATTAGTGTCAGCTTGTGTTTGATTTTGCATTGGCCTTAGGAACCGACTAGAACTTCAGGTAGCCACATAAAGCAGCTTCCCCACATCCTTTTCCCTTACTCCCCAGCTTCTTCCCCTGAAAAGAGTAGAGGCTGTTTCCAACCCACTCAATTCCATACCTGAGTTCCTCGGAATCATCTCAAATTTCTCTGGCCCATCATGAATTCTTCCTCTCCTGACGCCCAGAGAACGCAATGCCCTTAGCTTCAGTCAGCGTTTAAACACCTCTTGGGATTATTCTCACCTGAGTTAGTTTCAATTTACCAATTAGGAAGTACACCTGAGATCATGGAAGGGGTGGTACGTGTATTTTGAATTCCCCACCATATATAACATGGTGCCAGATTCCAAGGAGGTGCTTAATAAATAGTTGTGGTTGATTAACTCCTCTCACCAACACTTAAAAAAGTTTGCCAGTACGCCGTCTGATTTTCAGTCATGCTCTGTGAGTTAGAGGCCAGCCATAGGACCGAGCAAGACGCCAGTCAGGGGCTTCTGCTCCTGGCCAAATCCTGGAGCAGGGTTTTCATGTAAAGTAAAAGCAGCTTGTGGGGTCCCTGTAACTGAAACCCCATCTTTTCACGATGAGACTCCTGCGCTCCACCTTTTCCCAATATTCCAGGGCTCCCTTGCATGGGCAGTGCCTCTTGCCCAGGCCTCCCACTCAATTTGATCACAACAGAGCTATTTAATTACATCTGTCTGGGTTCAACACAGTTGCATCATTTTTACATTCAGGCCTCAATCTAAAGTTTTAATTAATATATTTCTACCAACTCTTCTCTTTGCCACCTTTATTCCCTTTCCCAAACCTGCCCCATGATACTCAGTGCTCTGGAGCTCCTGCTATTTACGTGACACTTCTTACCAGGTGTCCTATTTAGGCCCACTGAATTGGGAACATCTAACATTTCCTATGCTTTCTGGGTGCAAGAGCGACTTCAAGCAAACCTAACCTTCAGTCAGCCCTACCCTTGCTGCACTATAATGCTCTTTAGCAGTTTCTTCCTTCGTTCTTTTTTTCATTTGCTCACTTATTGTTTTCACTCATTCATTCATTCACCGAGTGTTTATTGAGTGACTATGGGTTAAGCACTGGACTCAGTGGTAAGTGCCCCGGTCCGGGAGGATCCCACATGCCGCAGAGCGGCTGGGTCCGTGAGCCATGGCCACTGAGCCTGCGCATCCGGAGCCTGTGCTCCGC
>NW_006785831.1:69284-112362 GCF_000442215.2 Lipotes vexillifer
CCTGTGCATCCGGAGCCTGTGCTCCACAGCAGGAGAGGCCACAGCAGTGAGAGGCCCGTGTACCGCAAAAAAAAAAAAAAAAAAAAAGTGCTTTGTATTTAATTTTAGACCAGTCCTAGGTCCTGGACCCCTCAAAGAGGGCTCTGACACTTAACTAATTACGAGTAATAATGAAAGTAATAGTGATCACTCTCTCCCAGAATTCAGAAGCACTTTTCACTTATTTGACACCTCCTTAAGCTTCAGGTAGATAGACCACATCGGGGCTGGGAAAGAAGCAGGAAGAGTTTTAGCCTGCAATTCAGACACCCAAAGGAAGACTGCGGCAAGCAAGGGGTCCCCATCAGCTTTGTAGGTAATGATGTGGCTCTTTAATAGGTGATACTGACCACCCATACCCTCCGCTAGCATGTTCTTGCCAAGTTTAGTTATTCCTTGACAACTGATGGAAGACATGTTCTGTCAACATATTTCAAACGGCTTCATCAGGGGTGTAGGGGAAGGGGTAGATAAATGCTGGGGGATGGGTACATCAAGTTCCTTGTGCTTTTCTTTCTGGTTTTGTATATGTTTGGAAAATTTCATAATAAAATGTTTTAAACATCAATCTTTTTATCATTATTTAATATTTTTCCCAATCCTCCCACCAAATATTTCTCTGTGCTAATGGGACAAAATCCCAGTCATCTCTTACTGGTAGCTGCTCTGGCAACACGTATAAAAATGTATTGTTCAGTGGAGTTTTAAAAAAAAAGACAAACTTTGAAGTATGAGAAGAAAAACTCAGATATCTACCTTGAATTCACACTATTTCATTTCAATAAACAATTTCCAAATTAGACCTGTTGGGACCAGGAAGATGAGTGCCAAATAGATATTACCATCTTCATCATCACTGGGCAATGGTATAGACACTTCAGAAAGAACTCACCTCTTGACTGAGAAAGCGTGACTTTGGTAATGCGGAAGGTGGGACAAAGCGTGCTGCCCAGCCTTCTCCACATTCCCCCCCACCCCGCCCCGACAAATACTCCCAAAGAGGAGCCTCGATCAATAGACAGCAAATTAAGCCACTTAGCCTGGAAGCAGTGGTCTTGATAGAACCAGACTCTTGGAAAGATTCTTGGAAATTTCCAATCCAGGATCCTCCCATCTACACTGATTGGAAGACTGCAGCATAACCCAAAGGATTTCATCTGCCCAAGGAAGGGCTTATTTCCAAACGGTTTCTTGAACCCACATGAGAAGATCTGAGCAGGTGCAAAGGGAGGGAGGCAGACTCCAGCATCAGATGGCTTCCTAGTTTTACAGGACTTCACTACAGGCACTAGAGTGCAGTGACTACAGAGTCAGAAGACATGGGACCTAATGCCTCAGTTTCCATGTCTATTAAATGGTGATAATATAGACTATTATGGGGATTAAATAAGACAATGCATAGGAAGTGCTTAACACGGTAGCTAACACATTGGAAGTTCCCAATAAATGGTTATGCTTTTTGTAAATTGATTGCTTACCACATCTTTATATGCCAGTTACATCTTGGCATAATCCAGACAGAGCCACTCACAATACAATCCAAACCCTTTGTGCAGGGGAAAAATGTTTTTCCAAACATGACTATAAACTCATTTTATTATGCTTTTGAAATAAGAAAATATTATCATAAATATCCAATCTATTAGTGAAATCACAATCTGAACAAAAGGCCAAATGGTACAGTGTACCGAAAGAAGTTAGACATTTCGTTTGCTTTTCTACTCAGTCAATTTCAAAGTAGAACTTGTAGTGATATAAAGAAATATTTAAGATGTAAAATCATCCCACCACAATTTTGTTCTTGATTCCACAAAACAAACACATCATTCCCATGAATTGCTCCATTTTTGAAATAAAC
Organism: Lipotes vexillifer; assembly: GCF_000442215.2. Classification (NCBI taxonomy): domain Eukaryota; kingdom Metazoa; phylum Chordata; class Mammalia; order Artiodactyla; family Lipotidae; genus Lipotes; species Lipotes vexillifer. The sequence goes on from NW_006785831.1 coordinate 71,182, forward strand.
AGTATAGACAAATGGAACATAACAGTAAAATTTTGTGTCCATGACAATGGTAACCTCTAAGATCTACATTTTCCTTACTGATTTCCTAAAAATGCCACTCCAAAAAGAAAAGTAAAATACAAATGTATGCATGTGTAAAGGCAGAATATCACAAATATTTTATACAAATTTTTAAAAGCTCTGATCTCTATGCTCATTTTTCATGAGTACTTATAATACTTTAGAGAAATTACATCACAGAACCAGATAAACAAAATTTTACTGTGATCATCACTAGCAAAAAATATGTATAAGAATATTTATAACTCTTTAAATTTCAAAAAATCTTTAGGCTTGAAGATTCAAGAAATGACATTTAGTGTAAAGTGCTATTCCAAACACATAAAACTTCATTTTACCTTTGACTGTTTACAGATATTTTCCAAATATTGTTTTAAAATTGCAAATGACAAAGGAAGTGGTTTCACAACTAAATTCTCAAACTAAGTATAAAGATAACAGGAAACATTCCTGTTTTCTCTTTGGAAAACACCTATGAGATATTAGTTTTCTGCCATCAAATCAAGTCAGCATTTCATTCGGAAAGCAGTGTATTAATATTAATTATATATATATATATTTATAACCCAGTTATAGGCAAAGACTCTTGCTGAATGTGCTTAGTCAACCCTGGATCTTCCTCATGGCTGTGTTTTTTCTCTCAGCACCCCTGGCAAGGCATTCGTGAGATCTGTTGGGGGACAGTGGATTGAATGGCCTTCAGGGTCAAAATATTTCCCTGAGGTTCAGATTTTAAATTTTTGAATAATTAAAATCCCCTTTCAATTGTATAACTTGCCCCTGTGTTACAAGTGCAACATGATTTGGGATTCAGGATTATAATTCAAGAGGACTTAAAATGGTTGGAGACAGGCTGGGGGATCTGGCCTTTCTCTTCTCTCCCTATGCCCTCCCTCTTCAATCTGAAGACTTTATCCCACACCACAGGAAAGTAGGGTACTTGGGAATGAGCAAGCTATAATCCAATGAGTTAAGGCATGTGATTATAAACTGTAAAACAACACACCACTAGCCTTCTGAACTTTGTCCTCCCCTCTCCTCTGACCAAAGCTACAATCTGTGGGAGGGCTGTGATGCTGAGGTTAACCCCTGAAGTCTTCTCATTGAGCTGAAAAGGTCCACTAATGATCATCTATAAAGAGATGAAGGGCAGTGGACATTGGAACAAAAATTACCACAGGGAGAAAGGAATCTCGGCTTCAGAGTATCTCTAGAATAATATTTTTCAGGCAAAACTCCCAAGTCCTGTTCTGGGTAATGAACCTAAACATCTGATCTGAAAAGAAAACTTTCACCAGAGACCTGCTGATTCAAGAATTCAATTCCTGCCCAGTTGGAATGCTGCCAACGTTTTTCCATTCCTAACAGGAATTGTCTACAGCTTAAATAAATGCTTTATTTCTAAAGGGAAGCATTAGTGTTAACATTTCTGGTAAGATTTAGAAATCGCCCATGTGTCTTGGTGTGTTCTAGTCAATTTAGAGTAAGTGTTATATGTGATAGCAACAGAGGTGAGGTCTGGTTGGAGGTTAAGTGCCTCGTCTTAGGAAAAGAGCTTTCAGTGGTGGTGGAAGGTGAGGATACCAAACCTTCCTAGCGGAGTTGCTCATTAGCATTTGAAACAGGTTGTTGAAGAGCACTTCAGGTTCTTCAAAAGGCAATGATTAATACAGGACCCCCTTCTCTGAACAGCGTAAAGAAACCTACATGTCAATGTTTCTGTTTACCTTCTAACTGAGGAGGGAAGATGGAGGGGCAGAGAATCTGAAACAAAGCTGCGCCCAGTGTCATCTGCTTTGGTCGTGCCTTGAAATTACCTCTATTTACAGCGAATTATATCAGCTATGTCCTAACATTCTCCATAGTGTGATGCTCATTGCCCAAAAGATGCGAGTTCAATTGTGAGTACAAATCCCAAATGGGGAAACTCTGAGCCAGTCCAGCTTGCTTTGTTATTTGCTATTTTTCCATTACAAACATATTAATAAAACGATAAATTTCCTTAGAAGGCAATTCTGCCAAAATAAAATCCTTCAGAAACATGTACAATACAGTGGTCCCACCTCTTTCAGCCCTGAAGATTCAGGCTCAAGGCCATTGATCATGTGGGGTTGGAACCAAGCATTGCTATAGCCACAGACTCCCCATCTTTCTGATCTAATTCTCTTGCTACAGAATAAGCCACCGATCCATTGGTCCATAGCTGCAGCTTGGGATCTGATTCTTTGGCAAGGAACTGCAGCTGGGTTTTTCTCATCTTCTTTACAAGTCTAGCAAAGCCAAGCAACACAGAACTAAATATCATTGAAAATCCACAGAGAAGAAATGCTGCAGTGTAGCTGCCAGTCATGTCTACAAGCCATCCTGTAACAAGCAACAGCAAAATGATACAGAGTTGAAAATTCAATTATTTACCCATTCTCAAATCTAATAATTTGTGAGGATAATAACAATAGATTGCTAGCACCGCTGCTATAATTTTGACACAAAAAGCAGATGTCCTAAAAGTATTGTGCAGCAACTGAAAAATGCATTGTTTTCTAGGGAAACTTCTAAAATGGATTGTTGTTATTATCTAAAGTGCTTGGAAGTGTCACACTCTTAGTATTCACACAGTAAATATTAGTTATTATTATTAATCCCATGAAATATGGTAGAAAAGATAAAAATAGCATCATTCAAATTACTGATGATGCGTTTCTTTCTTTATCTAGGGTGTTAAGAGAATGTAATTGTACAAAATGCTAGTAGTAGTATTCCCAGCAGCCATATACTGACTATCCTGAGTAATGGAACATGCTTCTAGGTAAAGCAGAATCCAAATTTTCTGTTGGATCCAGTCATCGTACCCCATCCAGTTTGAAAATCAGAACGTTGGACCACCTTACAGTTTAAAATGCAAACTTCAGAAAGCAGAATTCTGTAATCACAGCTTTTTTTCTTTATCTCTTATTGCAACAAATTAACCACAACATCTATTCCGGCTCTAAATTTGGGGGAGAACCAGAGTATATGATATGCAAAATATAGGTCACAATAATCAGAGACTCAGTGGGGTAAAATTAGACCTTGGCAGGAAATTATTTTGTGATTAAAAAGGTTTTTAAAATTTTTATTTTATATTGGAGTATGGTTGATTAACAATGTTGTGTTAATTTCAGGTGTACAGCAAAGTGATTCAGTCATACATATACATGTATCTATTCTTTTTCAAATTCTAAAAAGGATTTAAAAATTCCTCCAAACTTTACTTATATGCCAAGAAAATCCACCAGAGAAGTGTATGATTTCTCCTCTCACCTACTTCAAAACCATTAGTCAAAAAAAGGCATGCAGAAATTGTTAGAAGCCCAAAGTTTCCTGCAATCCAAACTACTCTCAAATATTTTAGTTATCATGTGATTTGCTTGTACATTTTTGTAGCAGAAAACGGAAGAGATTGAGGAGAGAGTTATCTTAAAAGTAATTAAATAAGAGAAGTATTAAATAGGAACTCACATACTAATCCTCTAGTACCTGGCAATGAGTATAATGTCTGATTTGCCAAATGAAGGCCATGGTTTGAAAAAAGGATCCAGGAATCCCAATTTATGTCCTATGACTTTTTAACAGAGTTACACTGTCCCTAAAGGTTGGTAAATACAAAAAAGTGGCTGTGGAGGGAGGATGTGGGAACATTTTGGGGGCATTTTCCAAAAATGAAGCACCAAACATGTAGTCCTTTATCATGGAGTTTAAACTGACGAGGAATTTTCATCAGCAGCTATCAAGCAGTCAGTTTCCCTTGGTTTGACGCGTTAGCAACTGCTGGAGTTTAGAAATAACCCGAACTGTGTATTCATAATAGCAGCTAAAGCAGAAATCCTGCCTTCTTCAAAAAATTCCCTCCCTTCCTTCTAAGCAAATGTTTGACTCATTTCTCTTCTGCCTTATCTTCAGGGAACTTCGTCACTCTCGTTTTTAATTGAGGCAGGTAATAATCTGAACCAATTATTCTCAATCTTTAGTGTACAGGAGCATCACAAGAAAACTGGCTGAGAGTGTAGATTCCTGGAACTCACCCCCAAAGGTCCAGATCACAGAGGGAGGGTCAAGGAGTCTACATTCTGACAAGGGCCCCAGGGGATTCTGATGCAGGTGGTCCCAAGACCTCATTCTGTGAGACACTGGTCTAGACCACACACCCCAGCAAGAAGACGTGGGTTCTGACCTGTTTGCTGCTATACCTACAGCCCCAAACACAGTGCTGGTGTACACAGGCAATAAAGATTTGTTGAATTACTTGTTTAATGCACGCCAATAAATATTTGTTGAATTATTTAATGCATACAATGAATATTTGTTGAATTACTTATTTAATTATGTTTTTAATTTTTATATCATTTTACAGTTTACAAAACATTCTAGATACTTTATCTTGAATCCCAAATCTGTATATCCAAATCTGGCCTCCCTCAAATTCTCAGATTTCATCCTTAAACAGTGCTATTGAGCATTTTATTGGGTATTTCAGATATCTGAATATGTCTAAACATTAAATTTTTAGTATTTTTCTGGCAAAGCTACTCTCTCCAGCTTCCTTATTTCTTTCAACCATGCCATTATCTCCTAAGTTATCTTGGACTTCTTTCCCTCCTTCATCCCCACATGCTAAATCCAGCTGATTTTTTTCCCCAAAATTTCCCCCTCACCCCAGAGCTCATTCTCATTTCTGCCGCAGCAGCCCTAGTTCAGGCCTTTATCAGATGGCTCTTGAACTATTAGGATGAAATCCTGTTTCTCCCCTAAGTTACCAGATCAATTGCTAGATCACGTTTTCTAAAATATACTCTTTACTATACTACTCCTTTGCACAAAAGCTGTAATACTAGCCATATTCTCTGAAGCGTATAGGGCCCCACTCCTTCGGCTGGCACTCAAGACATTCCACTATGACACCCGCACTTTATCATTTCAGCCTCACCGCCTACCGCCCCCCCCCACACTGGAATCCTGTTCTCCTGCCAGCCTTCCCTCTGAATGTGCCCAACTTATTTATAAGTCTGAACAGCTGCTTCATTCCGTTGCTTCTATCATTAGTGTGGAATGGAATCAAGATGCTCTGGCATCCCTTTCTCTTTCACTCTTCCCAACTTACTTCCAATCCTCACGGGTGTGTGTGAGTTCACTGTTTTTACATCAATATGACAGAGAAGAGGTGATTGGGGTTCTCTCTGCAAACTTACCTGCGATGGGTGGGCTCACCAAATAAGGCACTGCATGGAGGAAGTACACCACGCCAAGTGCTGATGACAAAGAGGTGGTCCCCACGATTTCTGCAGTCACTACTGGGATCAGAGTCACATAGGCACCATCAAAGTAGCCAAAAGTACAAGCGAAAGGCACGAGCAAGGGGAGACTTTGAAGCATTGGGAGGCAGAGGTAGCAGAGCCCATCCATTCCGATGGCAAAGAGGTAGCAAATGTACTGGTAATTCTTCAGACACCTGTGGAAGTGAAGACCAAGAATGAGTGCAGTATGCACAGGTTCTATCAAAGAGCTCTAGAACCATGCCCAGGTAGCAGTAAACACTACCATTATTTATAGAGATGGCCTCCGCATTGTGTGTTTTCTACGTTGTCTTCCTGTCTTTCTTTTTGTATATGCAAATGCAAGAATGTATCTTCCCAGGAAGCATGGTATGGTAGAAAATAACCTGTGCTCTAAAATTAGAAAGATAGAAGTTTGAATCCAATTCTACCACTTACTAACTGCCTAACTCTAACCTCAATTCCTTTAGCTATAAAATGGGGAGGCTGTCTATCTCATAGTGTTATTCAAGGATAGTTGTGAAATAACACAGAGAGTGTCAGGAGACTAATATTTTCTAGATGCTTTCAGATGTGTCATCCGTTAGTCTCCAGCACATCATATATGCTCAATAACCCAAGTGGTTATACAAAGAGGAAGCCATAATATGAAGAAACAAAGGTGATTTGCCAGAGATTATGAAGGTCTTGTATTAGGACTAAGTCTTATTTCAAGACCTCCCCAGTGGTACTTCCATGAACACTTCCCTTTGTAGATCCAAACCCATCTATGATACCAATTATTTTAAAGACTCTGTATAATATCAGCACCAGCAATTTATGCTTTACAAATGTTTTTCTGCCCACAATCTCATTTAAGCCTCACAAATGTGAGGCTGGCCCATTTTACAGATGAAGACCCTTGAGGATCTGAGGGTTAGGTGATTTTCTCTAGGTCACAGGGATAATATGGGGCAGAGCCAGCACAAGAACTTAGGTCTTGTGTATCTCAGACTAGAGAGCCCTCTCTCAGACTTATACCAGGATGCTTCTCGTTGAGTTATTTGATTGTAAAGATGGTTACCCTTCACTCTCCCACCAACTCCTTAACCATTAAAAATGTGGATTTAATCCTAAATATTATATTCACGATACTGGATAATGGCAGTTGGATCCTGATTAGTTCTCAAAGACATAACGTGTGAGAAGCCATAGGATGATAGCTCTTCCAGGTCATAGCTCAAGTGTGAAGAGTCCATCATTTAGGAGAATATGAGTAGTTTGCTTTCTTCAATCCAAACAGATTAGCATTAGCTGAAGAAACTACTCAGTAGATTTCTTACAACTTTGGTTTCTAAGCCTAAAATCATAATGAAACTATTTGCTCTTTGCACTGTCAAATATAAATACGTGGCTACAGGGCTTCCCTGGTGGCGCAGTGGTTGGGAGTCTGCCTGCTGATGCAGGGGACGCGGGTTCGTGCCCCAGTCCGGGAAGATCCCACATGCCGCGGAGCATTTGGGCCCCTGAGCCATGGCCGCTGAGCCTGTGTGTCTGGAGACTGTGCTCCGCAACGGGAGAGGCCACAACAGTGAGAGGCCCATGTACCGCAAAAAAATAAAAAATAAAAAAAAATAAAAAAATCAATCAATCAATATGTGGCTACAGATAATGTGTTATTATTGACCTGATCCTCCTGCCTGGACTGGAGTCTGTTCCTCTCTCTATTGCCAGCCACTCTCTGGGGTGGTTCAAAAGAAACTAAAACCACAATGCCCAGACAGAAGTTGTCTCACCAGAGGACTGACTTGACTTAGAATGGAATTAAATCTGTCACCAGAACTTCGCTTCTGCCATTTATACATACCCAACATCCTAAACAATCTAGAATAGGTGTCAGCAAACTATGGCCAAATCCAGCCCACTACTTGTTTTTTGGTGAGAATGGTTTTTCCAATTTTGAATGATTGGAAAAAATCAAAACAACCATAAAATTTTGTGAGGGAAAAATTGTATGAGAAATTAAAATTTTAATTTAAAATTAAATAAAGTCTTATTGGAACATGGCCACTCTCTCTTGGTCACATATTGTCTATGGCTGCTTTTGTGTTACAACAGCAGAGTTGGATAGTTGGAATCATATGACCCACAAAGCCAATGTGACTTTGTCTGTTAAATGTCTGTCCCTTTACAGAAAAGTTTGCTGACCTCTGACTAGAAGAACCAACAAGGGAATTGCCTTCAGATATCAAAAACCTGTTAACATTATTCAGACCTAGGTATTCTAGAGGGTAAGGTGATGAGGGGAAACTCAAAGTTTAAAGTCCCTAGTGGGGGACCAATGGCGGTTTCATGGATTTTTACCTTCTGTCGGTTAGCCATCCGAACGTGATATTGCCAATAATGTCAATCACCCCAAGTATGGACATAAGAAAAGCAGCTTGCTGATGACTCACTCCAATACTCAAAGCATAAGGCACCAAGTACACAAAGAGAGGGCTGCAGCCATAAGCCATAAATAGAACAGAGACGGCCAATACAACAAAGTCTGACATCAGTAAAAAATTGTATGCCTGCTGCAAAGAGCCACAGAGGCAGGTCTGCACCCATTCTTTAGTCCAAGTCGAAGAGGGAGACGCCCGCTGAAAGCCTTGTGTCTCAGTTCTACAGACATGGTTCTGCTCTGAAGTTGTTTGGTCATCTTTAAGAGTAATTGGCCGCATCAAGGCGCCGCAAACACAGAGATTCAAAACGAAACCCCCAAGGATGAGTAATGCTCCCCTCCAGGAAAATTGTTCGATAAGGAGCTGAACCACAGGAGCCAGGATGAAGATGCCAATGCCACTTCCCGACATGGAGATCCCATAAGCAAGGGCTTTCCGTCTGCTGAAATACTTTCCAACCATGGCAATAGCTGGAGAGTAACAAAGTGCAAATCCAAGACCTGGGGATAAAGAGAACTCTATGAGTGCTGGTGGCACGGCATGAACAGCCACTGAAAGAACATTTCTCAGAATCATACTATTTGGAATAAAGAGAATCTGACCTTCAAATAAACCCTTCTAAAACTGCTTTCTACACCAAGCTGAAAATGAGTCTCCCCTCACCAGTCATCCACAATTTGCAAAGTATAGCATATATATGACTTTCTTCTTGGGAAGAAAAGCCTTAAGGGAATATGACTTAAGCAAAATAAAATGAAGAACTTAAAAACTATTATACAAGCTCAATTTGAATTAATTAGAAAATCAGGATAACACTGACCTAAGAAATTTATTCTCCCCACCACTTCTTTTTTAATAAATTAAAATTAATTTTAATAAATTAAATTATCTCTGGATAATTTAAGTATTTTTAAATTATCCAGAGAATTACTTCAACTCTTCACTGCCCCTGAAGACACAACTCTGATAATCTGGACCACACTGGAATTTGCGTTTAAATAGCATTTGTGACCCTGTGAAAGCTCCAGAGTAATCTCACATATTAGGAAACATTGTGCCAATTTGATACATGAACATAGCATGTACACATAGCCACCTGAAAATATCCCTTAAAGTCAGCAGAAAGCCTCTTCAAGATTTTCCACTTCTATTCCTTTTAAGTCAAGAAAATTTGAAGGGCTTTAAACCTGGAATTTAAATGTCAAGGAAGGAAAAGGAGAACTACCTTCAGCTCCTGTTCCAATCTGCAGAGCAGAGTGAGCAATGATCCCAATTTGCCTGGACTGAGGGGTTTCCCAAGATGTGAGGCTTTCAGCACCAAGACCAGGATAGTTCCTGGTAAACTGGGATGATAGGACACCCTAGCAGTCAGGCCCTTCGGATGACAGGGGACAGATACCTTTTTTAGCTGACAGACCTAGATTTATAACCTTACTATGAGATTATATCCTTTATTGGCCTGATCACGCTACCCCTGTGGCCCAGACAAGAGTTAGTGTTACCCTCCCCTCTGAGTGATGGGGCAGAAAACTGCTACTCTAGTCCCACCAACCAAGCCCACCTTGATCCTATGCAGTCCCTGTAAGTGTGACTTATGGAATGCACATCAGTTGCTTCTCTTTCTATGGGCTTCATTTTCTAAAGATACTTCCATAACATCGAAAGAAAATGTGCAATGTAAGAATATTCACAAGGGGCTTTCTTTTTAAAATGGTAAAACCCCATCTATTGGACAATGGTACTCACTATAAAGTAGGGGCAACTCAGGTCAACCACAGACAGTATTTCAATGTCTTGGCAAAGATGTTGGGAGAATGATCATTGCCGGAAATTTATGTTGCTCTGGCTAATGTCACATTGCTTCTGAGTGGAGAATCTCAGCCATGCATGGCTGCCCAAGGGAAGGCCAGCAGTCACTGTTGTCAAGTGGCTGAATTAAAGTGGTGATACATTTTCACTACAGTATGACAGCCCATTGCATTTCTAGCCCTTCTGGTTAACTGCTAGGTAGGCAGACATTAAGATAAATTTTGCATCTTACAAAATGAATATTTTATGAATTACTGATTTGTTGGTGGGCTTGACAACCCCTGGATAGGGTGGGGTGAGAAGGGTGGTACAAAGTGCCCTTACCTGTAAGAACTCCCAGAGTGAGGTAGAGATGCTTCAGACTGGTGGCAAATGAGCCCAGGATGAGACCAGTAGATGCAAGCAAGCCACCCAGCATGATTCCCACTTGACAGGAAAAATGGTTACTGACAACACTCCCAAGTGGAGCTTCAAAAACAATAATAAATAGGTTCAACACAAAGGCCTTGAGGGCACTGTGGAAAGGCTGTGGGTGCTGCATTGGCAGAGCAGAGAATGATCCATCTTCAAAGCCTCGAGCCCACCCCACTCATTCTACAGATTTGGAAACCAAGGAGAGAGGAAGTGACTTGTCCATGGTCCCACAGAGGATAAGTAGCAAAGCTGGAATTAGGATCACATCTCCTGACTGGCATTTGACGGCTCATTCCACATCTCCATTCTATGACAGCCATAATGCCAGGATTATGTGGTGTTTTTTAAACAGTGAATCAGCTCCTTTAAACTACATGTCACTTGCACAGCAATGTGCCTTGTATGTTTCATATAGTATTGATCATACACAATTAACAATAATTATGACAGGTAAATGGTAGAGAAGGAAAGTGGGCAACACGGCATGGCCAGCAGTGTTATGCAGGAAAAGGCCAGGCAGAGAGATCATAGACAAATTTCACAATCTGGCACTGTTTCCGGGCTTTTGGAAACCCTGTGGATGAGAAATCAAAGCCCAGAAAATCTAGGAAATGAGATGACATTTTGGTTGGCCTCACTCTATTTGTGGTTTAACAGTGTGTCAGAATTGTGCCAACTTCCAGGTTTATAGACTAATAGTTAAAGCTGGAAGAGGCCAAAAAGAAATTGAAGCTCAGGGGAATATGACATATCCAAGATCACCAAGAACTATACAGTTCAGGGAACCTGACACCAAGTGCAGGGTTATTTCACCCTGTTATTCTGGCTCCTTGGGTCTCTCAGACTGATGGCAGAGATGATGGGTGAGGAATGTATGTGAATTTCTTTCTGAAGAATAATTCATGCTGACACCAGTACTCCTAGTAACAAGATCAGAAGAGCCAATTCTCTAGGTATCTGTGGAGTATAATTTTTATATCGATCAGGTTAAAATTGGGTGTGACACAAATGTACATGATAGAATCAGTCATCAGCTTAATATCCCATCTAGTAAGAATAGTGGCTGGCTGCATATATAACCTCTGGAGAATAGGAATGAGCAAATCTCCTGAAAATATATCTAATTCTTCAGACTGATGCTGCTATGGCTATTGGAAAATGACAAAATGTATACTAAACTCAATGAAAAATGTTCACTTCTCTGTTCATCATAGAACAGATATGACCCCAATGGGTGTCCCAGATGTGATTCTGCAGAATTTAAATATTCTGCATCTAACATGACCCCGCTCTTAGCTCAATGCCTCACATGGTCATTGTGACCACTGTGGTCACTGAAGGTCATTTATTCCTCTTTGAGGGATTATAAATATTCTCCAAAAGATAACAGAGAAATGAATCACCTGTATCCTCCATGAAAGATAAATATGGCTGTCTTGGCATGCTCACACAAAGGCTGTGCCTAATCATCTGACCCTGAAAACCAAGTGATCATCTTACTGGTTAAAATAAAAAAGACAGTCCAGAAATAAAACCTGAAAATATGATTTTTTTGATCCCTTATGACCTTCCTGCGTTATCAGTAGCGTCAACTTAGCCGTCTCATGAAACCTAGAATTGCACTCAAATTCCTCCCAACCAAGGACATACATTTCAGCACAAATCAACCAATTCCTGATTATGTACATTTTTCTAAAAATAAATATGAATCAGTACCTAGAATGGAATAGATGACATTATTTATGATACCAAATAATATAGTATTTCTCTTTTGCCATTAAGACATGGCCTGCAGAGATAACAGTTTTCTAAAATACTCAGGAGTCATCTAAATGAAAGGATTAAATGGGTCTAGTCTGCAAATAGATCATTTTGATTTGACCCAATTGCAGAAAATTTCTATGGCACTCATTTAATGACTTTGGTTGGAAATTTTTAAAAAGAAAAATCTCAAGGTTAGTTTTTCCTTAGATCGATGAGAGATTCCATGAATCTTGAGAACACTCTGTACACCGTACGTAGCACCTGTGTGGCTCCTGATGAAAACTACAGCCGTAGTGAATGTGCTTATCTCATGATTGCACCATTCTATCCTTCTACAATTCTTCTCTAAGAATGAAGATTGATGCATGAAAAATGAGCCAAATTTTGAACCCTCTGGGAAGGGACAAGAATGAAAACAAGACTTGCGACGTGTTGCACATATTGTTGGCACTCATTTAAGGAGATCACATTGAAATGGCTCGTGGTGCTTTCCAATGGCTGTTTATGTGACTGGAGAATGAGGGGACCACAGCATTCAGAAGAAAGCAAGCATATACTGTACGGTTAACTGCGTCCAAAATCAGGACAGGTACTGTGATTGCCCAGTTCCCTATCTCTATAGGTATGTGTCCAATTGACTGTATTCACTACCTGGTCCATCTGACATCAGCCAAGAATGTTAACTGCAAAAGCACATCTGGGTGGGTTTGGCTAAATGCAGGATCATACTTTTCTTTTTATATGGTTTTAGCCAATTTTTAATCATAGCCCTTCTACTCAGAAAAACTGGTCATCAAAGGCAGTGGAAGGTCACTGTCATGTATAGTTCAAGGGTAGCCAGTAATTATCTAGCCCTGGAGATACTCACCACAGAGCATGGTCACACAGTCTACAATGGAATGGATCCAGGCTGTCTGTGCATAATCCTGAGAGAAGTATGTCTGGAAGTCCACAAAAAAAATTGAAATACATCTGAAAAAAAAAAGTGTAAACATTTTATACCAAAAAAAAAAAAAAAAAAATGAACATGTATTCGATTGAGAGTTTCAAGTTTTGGTTCAATCATCTGTTCCAGTCTCCAGGGGTTTTAATTGATTTTCAATGGTACGTTGCTGGCTTGTAATAAGTGGGAAATCAGAAGCTAACCATTGGGATGTTCTAAGGGATAAGAACAAGTGTTTAGGACTTCCCTGGTGGCACAATGGTTAAGAATCCACCTGCCAATGCACGGGACACGGGTTCAATCCCTGGTCCAGGAAGATCCCACACGCCAAGGAGCAACTAAGCGCGTGAGCCACAACTACTGAGCCTGTGCTCTAGAGCCCTTGAGCCACAACTACTGAGCCCGTGTGCCACAACTACTGAATCCCACGCGCCTAGAGCCCGTGCTCTGCAACAAGAGAAGCCACCGCAGTGAGAAGCCCACACACTGCAACCAAGAGTAGCCCCTGCTCGCCGCAACTAGAGAAAGCCTGTGCACAGCAACGAAGACCCAACGCAGCCAAAAATTAATTAATTAATTAATTAAAGAAAAAAAGAAACAAGTGTTCACCCACTAGAGAGGCTGCTGAAACCAAGTGGTTGTGAAGATCACTGCTGTAGGGAAGGTCTTATGGAAAAGATGACAGGTCAGACACATGGATTGTTACTCATCATACTGTTTCACTAACATCTGAAACTTCTAAGAGGTTGTTATACAAGTTAAGATTTGACAATAAAGTATTATACATCACCCAGCAATTTCACTTCTAGGTTTTAAGCAAAGTTAATAAACAGATGGTGATGATAATAATAATAGATACACATAAAAGGATATACTCTGGAGAACTATTTATAATAGCCAAATATTGTAAACAGCATATATGTCCGTCAGTAAGGGACTGGTTAAGTAACTTATAGCACATCAATAAAATGAAATATTATTAGGTATTAAAAATGATTTGCTTTGTATTTATTGATTTGGAAATAAATTCACAATATAATGTTAAGTAAAAACGTAAGTTACAAAATAGCTCATATAGTAAGGGCTTATTTTTATAAAAATGTACTCTTCATGTAACTAGAAAAAGCCTGAAAGCATATAAACCAAAATGTATCTGGTCATTATATGTGCATGGTGAAGTTATAAATGATTTTTTTGTCTTTATTCTGTATTTTGAATTATTTTACAGTGAACCTGATTTCTTATACAATCAGAAATTTATCTGTGTGTGTGTATATACATATGTATGGGGGTGTATATACAGAGACAGAGACAGAAACAGAGACAGAGACAGAGACAGAGACAGAGAAATTTTTATGCTGAAAAATAGCTAATTACTTAGGAAAAACAAGACATGAGTGATCCAGAAGCAATAGTTTGGAATGAACCGCACACAGATAATTCAGGACAGGAAGCTTTTAGAGCTCCGTGATAGCAGGGAAAGAAATCAGGCCTTGCCGCTTGGAGATGAGATAGGAGGATATCTGTCTCCTTGGATAGGATCACATTCCAACTCATTATGCTTCAGCAGCCCCTAATAACCTGTTATTTTACTCTCTCTTTCCTCTCCAGTTGCTGCTGGATGTAAAAGTGAGTGATGGAAAAGTTAAAGAAGGGGGAAGAGAATCAGGACTGCTGTGTTATGATGGTCCAGCTTCATGGGCATACAACCTATACAGTCGGACAGAATCTGGCACTCAGAAGCATTAAACTTGGTTTAACTCAGCTGTCACTGTCTTAAAATTCCTAATAATTTTATCTTTGAATTTGCATTTTTTAAGTGAAGTCCAATGGGACAATGAAGCATGCATGTGAGCAGAGAGCTACGGATTCTTCAGTCTGCAATTCTGTGCTTTTCCATTTGCACATAGTCTTAGAGATGCCCCAGGAAACAGAATTCCAGTAGACTCTTGTGTGGGAGTCCATTAGGACTCAGACTGAGTACCAGGTAAGTGTGTTACACCTGCAACTGAGTGAGCATGTGCACAGGGGAGTGAGAGAGAGAGACCATGCTTTCCTTTCAAACCAAAACTTGCTTCAAATGCAGAAGAAGGCAATGGTGTTTTAAGAAAGACAAAGGGCCGAGGATTCCTATCAGATCCTTTCTTACTCATGTTGCTTCTCTGGATTAGCTGATCGCTTATGCTGAAAATGATGACACAGAAGGAAAGTAAAAGGTAGGGCTACCGGTAATATATAGATGAACGGCAGATTTGTGCTACTAATTTAACATTTCCATTTTCTTTACTCAGAACAACACTAAATAGTAAATTTAAAACACTGTGAAAAACCGAGACCGCTGAAAAAAGGAAAAACTTCCCATTTTAGTACGTTTACCAGCCCTTTTTTTCCTGCCTTTTGAACAAGGGGTCCTGCATTTTCATCTTGCACCAGGCCCTGTAATTATGTTGCCAGTCCTGGTGATAGGAAAGAGAAAAGGGACGGTATAGGGCAGCGATCCCCAACCTTCTCGGCCAGGGACCAGGGACCGGTTTCGTGAAGACAATTTTTCCACGAAAGGGGGCGGGGTGGGGTGAGGTGGGGGATGGCTCAGGAGGCAATGCGGGCGATGGGGAGCTGCAGATGAAGCTTCACTCTCTCTCACCCTGCTCACCTCGTGCTGTGCGGCCCTGTTCCTAACAGGCCGCGGGCTCGTATCTGTCCGCAGCCCGGGGGTTGGAGACCCCTGGTATAGGGTGCTAAATTCTAAGTCCCAGAAAGTACTGGGATGGAGTTTGATGTACAGAGTACAGAGAGGGATCAACACTTGTGGGCAGGATTAGGCAGAGTGAGCTGGGCAAACAGATGTAGGCCTGACAGGCCTCAGCCAATCCTCAGGGAAATGGGCAGGCCTTTACGCACCTCCCTTCGTCAATCACCGGATATGGGCACCGCTGGAGGGGCGAGCTCTCGGGAGAGGCAGCTCTGCGCAGGTGAGGGGGACCCTGCGGACACTGACAGCTGCAAGCTGCCTGCCGATGTTCACCCTGCAGCTGAGGCCCTCCGGATGGCACACCTCCGTATTCACCAGAGTCCCGTTCTTGTCCTCCACACTGAGCACTGTATGGGATGATATCTATCAAAGGGATATCAAAAGTTGTCCTTCCCCTTCCACTGATTTAAGAAACCAGACAACGTGCAATAGTAGATCCGATGCTAGGTTAATAATTATATCAGAGTTTGGAGTACTGAAACATAGTCAACAACGAAAATGCAGAGAATGATAACATAAACTACCCGGCTGAGTATATAAATTTAAATTTAATTAAAATATTGCAGAACTTTTTCTAAAGCATGAGCTAACGGCAACAGCCTTATACTAGTTTTAATTCGGTACAATAATAACAGGAAACTCTACGATGTTTCTTAACATCCTAAAGATTGCTAGACTAGTACAAAAAGTCTATTATTTTCTCCTAACCACTAGGCCTTCGATTTAAGTGAATAATGATTTCTTGGATATAGCCTCAGTATCAAAATAGTTAAGTTATCCTTAGCCCAGGGTTTCTCAATCGAAGCACTATTGACATTTCGGACCTGATAATTCTTTGTCCTGGGGGCTGTCCTGTGCGTTGCAGGATGTTTAGCAGCATCACGGGCCTCTGCTCAGAATGTCTCCAGACACTGCCAAAGGTCCCCCCGGAGAGCAAAATCAGCCTGTTTAGGACCACTGATCTAATCAACTAACAAATTCTGCCTATTCTACCTTATACGTATCTTTCAAATGCTGCCACGGAGCTCCATTGCCTTTATCATTTATCATTCATGACAACACTTCTCTCCTGGACTGTAGCCAAAACCCTCCTAACTGATTTTCCTGAATTCACACTTGGCTACCTTCAGTATAGTCTACACTCCATGGTCCAAGTGTCCTCCTCACTAGAACACAAATCAGATCCTGATGCTTCAAACTTTGCTTTTTTTTCAGTATGCCGGCCTCTCACTGTTGTGACCTCTCCCGTTGCGGAGCACAGGCTCCGGACGCACAGGCTCAGCGGCCATGGCTCAGGGGCCCAGCCGCTCCGCGGCATGTGGGATCTTTCCGGACCGGCGCACGAAGCCGTGTCCCCTGCATCGGCAGGCAGACTCTCAAGCACTGCGCCACCAGGGAAGTCCGCTTCAAACTTTTTAACATGACTTATGAGACCCTGCATAAGTTGGTCCTTCTTAGCATCTCTCCTTTCTTCCCATCTTGTGCATTCCTCACTTCAGAGAGACTGAGCTTCTTTCTACAAATTTTGACATACCACACATGCTTTTTCACACCTCTGAGCACTTTTTTTTTCTAGGATGATCTCCCAGCCTCCCTCATTCTTTTAGTCTCAAGATAATAGTCAACTCCTCCAGGAAGGCTTCCTTGACTACCTGAGTCTAGGCTTGATACCTTTCTTAAGTATTTCCACTACATGCTGGACCCTTACCACACTGTGTGGCGATGTTCTTTGCATTTGTTTGTATTTTCCACTAGACTCTTGCTCTGTGACAGCAAAGACCATGTCTGTCTTATCTTGCATTGAATCCCAAATATCTAGTACCATAGCTTCCACGTATGCGGTGCTCATTAAACATTGTTCAAGGTTCAAGGTACGAAAGGAAGGAAATTAGGAGGGAAGGCAGGCTGAGAGTTGCTAGAGAAGTGACTGGAAGATAAAGAAGTGAAATGGTTGAGTAGCAACTTCAAGAATGTGAATGAGAAAGGAAGAGGAAGAACAGATGGCAGCTACGTAGGAGCACGTGGCTAGATACGGTACAGTAGAGGTGTGAAGAATCTGAACTTGTAAGCTGAGAGAAAGAATTAGTAAAAGAGAGATGCGGAAGTTGGAAATGTGGAAGAACATAGGACAACTAAGAGGAAAGCACCCCAAATGATAATAAGATATTTTGGTGTTGTAAATCATAATCTCTTCTCTCCACTAAATTGTTTTGGGGGGTTTAATATTTGTGGGACTATGTTTATTTCTTGTGACTTTTTTACCTTGTTCTGTTGTTTTGTTTTCTGTTTGATGGGTTTTTTCCAACTGATTTGACTAGTCATATCAAACTGTAGGTATGTAAAATTCAGAAGTAACACCTGAGATTCTTGCCCAAACATGTGAGTAGGCTTGTCAGAGGTAAAATTTAATAACCACATACATATGCTTCTTTTTTTAATATATAAAGTTATTTATTTTTTTACTTTTGGTGTGTTGGGTCTTCGTTGCTGCGTGTATGCTTTCTCTAGTTGAGGTGAGCAGGGGCTACTCTTCGTTGCGGTGCGCGGGCTTCTCATTGCAGTGGCTTCTCTTGTTGTGGAGCACGGGCTCTAGGCGCATGGGCTTCAGTAGTAGTGGCATGTGGGCTCAGTAGTTGTGGCTCATGGGCTCTAGAGCAAAGGCTCACTAGTTGTGGCGCATGGGCTTAGTGGCTCTGCGGCATGTGGGATCATCCCGGACCAGGGCTCGAACCCGTATCCCTTGCACTGGCAGGCGGATTCTTAACCACTGTGCCACCAGGGAAGTCCTGAAATATGATTCTTAACATAGATAATGTGTTTGGTAACAAGATGTCTTGAAGAAAAAATATGTAAGCAATGCACATTAACGAACAGAGGGAGTAAATAAATAAGAATGACTACTTTAATAGCCTGCACAGCTTTAAGCTTATATAAATTTTATGTGTAAGGAAGCATCATCAGTTACAAGGTAAGAGTGAAATATGATTTTTAAATGCCCTGGATTATAAATGGTAGCATTGTCTGTAAAGCAAAAAACCAGCAAGCAATATAAACATCCATCAATAAAAATGTTTTAAATAAATTATGGAAACATCCATATGGTGAAATTTTAAGCACCTACCTTTCAGTGAGGTAGAGCCATATGTGCTGATATGGAAATATTTCCAAAAGATATTTTTAAGCAAAAAAAAAAGTTCAAAACAGTGTGTATAATATGATCCCATTGGTGTAAATGAAAAGAACACACTTTATATATGGACATAAGGTTTTTAAAAAAATTTCTGGACAGATCTCAAGAAACTATTTATGAGATTAACTTTAGGCAGTGAAACAGGGATTCAGGAAGTGAGGAGAAAAAGGCTTTATGTTATATATTTCTGTATTGTTTGAATTTTTACCTTCCAGATGTATGGTTTAACTTTTAAGCATATTATTTAAATCAAAGAGAAGGGAACACTCCCAAACTCATTTTATGAGACTAGCATTATCCTAATACCAAAACCAGAAAAGGACATTACTAGAAAAGAAAACTACAGGCCAATATTCCTGATGAGTATAGATGCAAAAATTCTCAATAAAATACTAGTAAACTGAATTGGCAGCATATTAAGAGGATCATTCACCAGGTTCAAGTGGAATTTATTCCTGGGATGCAAGGATGGTTCAACATACACAAACCAATCAATGTGACACATCATATTAATAGAATGAAATGAATTGTATGATCATCTCAATAGACACAGAAAAAGCATCTGACAAAATTCAACATCCATTTACGATAAAAACTCTTAACAAATTGGGCATGGAAGGAACATATCTCAGCACAATAAAGCCATAAGTCAGGCTGAAAGCTTTTCTTCTAAAATGAGGAACAAGACAAGGGTGGCCACTCTCATCACTCCTATTCAACATAGTCCTAGAAGTCCTAGCCTTGGCAATCAGGCAAGAAAAATTAATAAAAGGTATTAGAATTGGAAAGGAAGAAGTAAAATTGTCTCTATTTTCAGATGATATGATTTTATATATAGAAAATCCTAAAGACACAACCAAAAGGCTCTTAAATCTAATCAATGAACTCAGTAAGTTGCTGGATATAAAATGAACATACAAAAATCAGTAGTGTTTATATACACTAACAATAAAATTTCTGAAAAAGAAATAAAGAAATTGATCCCATTTACAACAGCATCAAATACAGTAAGTTTAACTAAGGGCATGAAAGATCTCCATGCTGAAAACTACAAGACATCAGTGAAAGAAACTGAAGAAGACACAAATAAATGGAAAGATATCCCATGTTTGTGGACTGGAAGAATTAACATTATTAAAATGTCAACATTATCAAAAGCCATCTATATATTCAATGCAATTCCTATCAAGAATCCAATGGCATTTTTTACAGACGTAGATAAAACACTCTTAAAATTTATATGGAACCACAAATGACCCTAAATAGCCAAAGAAATCCTAAGAAAGAGGTATCACACTTCCTGACTTCTAACTATAATATAAAGCTGTAGTCATCAAAACAGTTTGGTACTGGCATAAAAACAGACAAATAAACCAGTGGAACAGAACTGAGAACCCAGAAATAAACCTAAGCATCAACTAATGTTTGAAAAGGGAGCCAAGAATATTCAATGGAGAAAAGACAGTCTCTTCAGTAAATAGTGCTGAGATAATTGGATATTCACATGTAAAAGAATAAAACTAGACCCATATTTTAGACCACTCACAAAAATTACCTTGAAATGGATTTAAGGATTAAATATAAGACCCGAAACTATGAAACTACTAGAAGAAAACATAGGAATAAAGTTCCTCAACATGGGTCTTGGTAATGATTTCTTGGATACGTCACCTAAAACACAAGCGACAAAATAAAAAATAAACAAGCAGGACTACATCAAACTAAAAAGCTTCTGCACAGCAAAAGAAACCATCAACAAAGTGAAAAGAATGGGAAAAAAATTTGCAAACCACGTATCTGATAAAGGGTTAATATCCAAAACATACCAAGAATGCACACAACTCAAAAGTAAAAAACCAAATAACCCAATTTAAAAAATGAGCAAAGGACCTAAATAGACATTTCTTCAAAGAAGATGTACTAAAGACCAACAGGTACATGAAAAGATGCTCAACATCACTAGTTGTTAGGGAAATGCAAGTTAAAACTACAATGAGCTATTACCTCACACATGTTAAAATAATCACCATCAAAAAGATAAGAGATAACAAATGCTGGTATGGATGCAGAGAAAAGGGAACCCTTGTGCACTGTTGATGGGATTGTAAATTGGTACAGCCACCATAGAAAACAGTAGGGATACAAATAGAACTACCATGTGATCCAGAAATTCCACTGTTGGGACTAGATCCAAAGAAAATGAAAGCACTAACTAGAAAAGATATCTGCATCCCCATGCTCATAGCAGCACGATTTTTAATAGCCAAGACATGGATGGATGAATGGATAAAGAAGGTGTGGTATGTATATACAATGGAATATTATTCAGCCAGAAAAAAAAAACGAGGAAATCCTACCATTTGCAACAATATGAACGGACTTTGAAGGCATTCTGCTAAGTGAAATAAGTTAGAGAGAGAAAGGCAAATACTTTATAATCTTAAACATATGTGGAATCTAAAGCAACAACCAAGCGCATATAAAAAGAGATCAGACTTATGGTTACCAAGGCGGTGGGGGGGAGGGGAAGGGAATTGGAGGAAGGTGGTCAAAAAATACAAACTTCCAGTTATGAGATAAATAAGTACTAGGGATGTCATGAACAATATGATGACTACAGCTAACACTGTTGTATGATATATAGGAAAGTTGTTAAGAGAATAAATCCTA
Organism: Lipotes vexillifer; assembly: GCF_000442215.2. Taxonomy (NCBI): domain Eukaryota; kingdom Metazoa; phylum Chordata; class Mammalia; order Artiodactyla; family Lipotidae; genus Lipotes; species Lipotes vexillifer. Next base: position 92,516 of record NW_006785831.1, read on the forward strand.
GGAGTTCTCATCATGAAGAGAAAAGTTTTTTTCTTTTTTCTTTTCTTTCCTTTTTATTGTAGTTATATGAGAAGACGGATGTTAGCTGAACCTATAGTATATGTAAATCAAATCATCATGCTTACAAACTATTATATATAAAATAGATAGACAACAAGGTCCTAATGTATAGCACATGGAACTAAATTCAATATTCTGTAATAAACCATAATGGAAAAGAACATATATATTCAGTTATATATACACACACACACACACACACATATAAAAATTGAATCACTTTGCTGTACACCAGAAACTAACACAACACTGTAAATCAACTATACTTCAATAAAAAAAATCATGCTGTATATGCCTTAAAATTATATAGTGATGAATGTCAATTAGTTCTCAATAAAACTGGAAAAAGAATTAACTGCCCAATAGGCACTGATCCTCTGAATTGACAAATCACCGTGCAGGCTGCTTTCCTTGTCTCTGTCTTCAGTTCTCTTGGCTGCTTCCTGGTGTGTCACCCTTTTCTCCTCTGAGCCTATTGTGCTCAGGTATCCTCCTCTCAGCCTCTCCCAGGAACCTCTGAAAACAGGCCTTTGCTGCCAGCCACAATCCTCTTTTCTGGTTCCCAGCTGCCCTTCTTATAGAAGCACTAAGCTCACTGCCAGAACTTTCCTCTCATGGGAATGATGAAAGCTTCCACATGTAGGAACCAAGATGAAAGAGATGCCTTTTAACTCTATGACCTCCTCACTCCCAGAACACAAGATCCATAATCTAGACGGGAGAAAAATCAGACTCAACCATCATATTATTTTAAACAAATCTACAGTTTATTTTGACACATAATCAACGAATCCTTATTGTAGCAAAAAGAAACATCCTGCTTCTTTCCTGCATTATCTATTTGTTATGGGGGGAACATTGAGGCTTTTATTTTTTTAAATTTTTTTATTTTTTGTGGTACGCAGGCCTCTCACTGTTGTGGCCTCTCCCATTGACGGAGCACAGGCTCCGGACGCGCAGGCTCAGCGGCCATGGCTCACGGGCCCAGCAGCTCCGCGGCATGTGGGATCCTCCCGGACCGGGGCACGAACCCGTGTCCCCTGCATCGGCTGGTGGACTCTCAACCACTGCGCCACCAGGGAAGCCCGATGCTTTTATTGATGATGCTTTCAAGTGAAGATATGTAGTGCAAATCCGTTTCTTTGGCTGCCAAGGGAGTGTTGCCAGAGAAGAGCAACAGAGTTCAATTTGAATGAAGGCACCTCTAGAGGAGAGAGCTAGCACATGCAGATTTCAAGTGTGACTTTATTCCAAATGTAAATGAGATGAATGCATCTCAGTGTACGCACGTTTAACTTAAGTATAGTCAAGGCTATGCCCTTGGGTAAAAGGAAAAGAGGAAACATGACCAAATGAGATGAGAGAATCCCTGTATTTATGCTCTTTCTCTCCTTCAACCTAGAAATCAGCCTCCACTACCACAGCCAAGTGTAAAATGAAGCAAAAGAATTTAAACTCTAGGCTTTAAGCTTCCAACAGCTCAGTATTCTGGTGAGCTGAGATGTTTTCAAGGACTATTTTGAGCTTATATATTTGTCCTTTGTGGAATGAGCTGCTTATGAAAATAAATGTCTGGCATAGCCATAATATTTAGCTGAAAAATGTCCTTAACACTCCAGGTTTATGTGTCAGAGATTATAAGAGACCACTATCCAGGACTTTTAAGTGTCAGAAAATCACATGCCTTGCAAAGAAAAAGATATCCGATCAGTCAAAGGAAACACACACACACGCACAAAACATATATTTACACATATATTTTCACAATGACAGGTTCAGAACTAGAATGAAGCCGACTTCGAAAAAAAGACAAGCCAGGTCATCTGATAATAAATCGAGAAGAAAGTCCCACCTACCTGGTTACTGCCCGGGTGCAGATGGTAACAAGGAAACAGCCAGCCACAATCATCCAGCCCCATCCTCCATCCGGTGGGGAGGTAGACCGAGCTCTATTTACTTTTGCCATGGTTTCAGTTCTTTTATCTTCTTTTCCAAGTTACTCCAACAACCCAGTTATGATCTTGGAAGGGTCTGCTGTCCAGTGATTTCCTGTTGGCATTCAAGACTGGCATAGAGTGCTACCTGGAACATGGGTTACTGGCCATCTAAAACCAAAAATCAGGACATAGTTCTATTTTATTGCCATATCCAAAGATAGCTTTCACTTGGTGAAAATGATTATTACTTTCCTGCTAAATATGATTATTCGTTAACTGTGAATACTGGCCTAGTGCAAAGACCATTAGTTGTCCTTGGAACCTCTCCCCCTTCTTTTTTTAATAACAGATCTTCTCAACTTTTGGCCAAATCCATGACGACAGTTTGCATACCATACCTTGAAGGTAGATGTGGCAACGTGGTTTAGTCTAGACTAAAGGGATATGAGCAAAATAATACATGCCACTTCGGGTTCCTCAGCTCAAAGGCAAAGGCACTTTCTTAAGACTTCTGCCACCTCCTTTCCCATAGACTGGAATGTGGATGTGGGGATGAGACAGTTCCAACCACACAGGCCCAGACATCGCCCTAGGGGCTGGCAGAGCTACAGGACAGAAGGAGCCTGGGTCCTCAAACCACTCTGTGGGGAAGAGGTGCCTCTCCAGCTCCCGACTTCACACACCCCTCACTGTTACACCAAAGGTAAATAAGCCTCAGCTTTATTTGAGGCTCTCCATTCTGGAGTCTTTCTGTTACAACAGCTTAGGCTATGTCTTAATTATTATACTGAATGATTCTGACGGTAACTGCGTTGGCCTTTCTGACCAAGAACGCTATAATTCTTAGATGGAAAAAACTGAAGCAAGAAGAGAATGAAAAATAAGTGAAACAGAATAGAAAGCCCAGAAGCTAGCACATAATAATTCAATACAACTAAATAAGGTAGCAAAGAGGGATGGGGAAAAAAAGGATTATTTGCTACCTCCCGTTACAACTCTCCATTTAATTCCTTTTTTTAAAAAATAAACTTATTTATTTTATTTATTTTTGGCTGCACTGGGTCTTCGTTGCTGTGTGCGGGCTTTCTCTAGTTGCAGCGAGCGGGGGCTACTCTTCGTTGCGATGCATGTGCTTCTCACAGCAGTGGAGCATGGGCTCCAGGGCACGTGGGCTTCAGTAGTTGTGGTGCATGGGCTCAGTTCTTGTGGATTGCGGGCTCTAGAGCACAGGCTCAGTAGTTGTGGCGCATGGGCTTAGTTGCTCCGCGGCATGTGGAATCTTCCTGGACCAGGGCTCGAACCCGTGTCCCCTGCATTGGCAGGCGGACTCTCAACCACTGCACCGCCAGGGAAGTCCCTCCATTTAGTTCTTAACCTTCTAGATAGATCAGAGTTAAATGTAAAAAAGAAGTCATTTAAAATCTAGGAGAAAACATATGCAAATAATTATCTAACCTCTGGATGGGAAAAGGACTCCCTGAGATGTAAAGTAATGTTAACAAACCAAGGGAAAATGTTGTTGATTTGTCTAAATTAAAATTTAACATGTGTATACAACCAAAACATGTAATAAATAAGACCAAAAGGTAAACCATGGACTTGGGGAAAAAAAATAAGCAACACATGATTCAAAGAAGTAATATCTGCAACATTAGTTCATTCAGCTACCAACACTTAGGGAGCATCTAATGTGTGTTAGGCATTATTCTGGGCACCGAGGATTCAGTGATAAGCAAGACACACACAGCTCCTTGTGGCAGGACAGTTTCTAAGCTACCCCAAGGTCTCACATCCTGTTGTTCTTGTCTTTGTGTAATCCCTTCCACTGAGTGTGGGTGGGACCTGTGACTTGCTTCTAACCAGAATATGGCACAGGTGATGGCACATGACTCCCATGATTAGGTCATGCTGAATAAGACTCAGCCTTGCTAGCCGACTCTCACTCCTGCTGGCCTTGAAGAAGCAGGCTGCCATGTTGCACACTGCCATGGAGAAGGCCACATGGCAGGGAACCATGGGTAGCCAGTAGGAGCTGAGGACAGCCTCAAAAAGCTAAAGTGACAGCAAAAAGCTAAAGCTCTCAGTCCTACAACAGAAGGAAATGAATTCTGCCAACATGCCAAGTGAGCTTGGAAGCACATTTTTTCCCTAGTTGAGCCTCCAGTTGAGAACACACTCTGGCTGACACTTTGACTGCAGCTTTGTGAGACCCTGAGCCAAGCCAGCCAGGCCCAACTAAGCGCGGCCTGAATGTGGTCCCACAAGAACTGTGAGATCAAGTGTTTCTTATGGTGTACTTTGGCATGTCAATCAAGCTTCTTAATTACAGTTAGGGATGAATTTTTTAAGAGACTAAATCATAGTTTTAACAGGTGATTTTTCCACTGGATTGAGCCAATCACTCAATTTGCGGTACAATTTTATAATGAGCACCAGAAGAAATTTTAAATAATATTAATTAAATGAAACATCAGGGACTTCCCTGGTGGTCCAGTGGCTAAGACTCTGCGCTCCCAATGCAGGGGGCCCAGGTTTGATCCCTGATCAGGGAACTAGATCCCGCATGCTGCAACTAAGAGCTTGCATGCTGCAACTAAGACCCAGCGCAGCCAAATAAATAAATAAATAAAATGAATATTAAAAAAAAAAGATCTGCTCTTTATAAATAAATAAATGAAACATCATTTCAAATATGACTAAGCGTGCATTGTTTGGTGACCACAGATCATGCACCACCTGGTAAATCATGGACAAACCAAACTGTCTAACAAAGAAAACTTTACTTTAAAACCATGACTTTCTCAAGAAAATGGCTCATAGTATAACCTTGCAGGCGTTCATCTTTGAAGCCACGGGAACAAATTGGCAGCCTGTGAGTTCAGAGAACAAATGCAGAGCAAAGATAGTGAGTCAAAGGCAACAAGAGTGACTCCACGTAGACCACTTAGGTTTCAAGACCTGGAAGGGCCTCCCTCTTCACCTTAATTGGCCATCCTGTGAATGTGGGGAGACTGACAAAGGAGATGGAGTGAATGGCTGGAGAGTATAAATCCATCAGAAGTATTAGAAGAGCAGTATTGATACAAATATTAAGCCTACTGATTGACAGAAGGTCAAAATTATTATTTGAAATGGTAATATTGCTAATCACTGGCCTAGGGACAGAGTCACAGCCAAAACACTGGGCTAAGTGAAAACAACAATATGGAGGTAGCTTTTCAGACCATCCATAGGCCACATTGCTATGAAGCAGCGTTATAGACAGTATCTCATTGATTCCTTACAACAACCATAGATGGTAGGTATTATTATCCCTAGTTTACAGATACCGTAACTCAGACTAGAGAGATGCAGTAATTTTCCTAATTATTATTATCACTACCAAGGAGCAGAAATGGGATATGAACCCTAGTCTTACTTTTCCTAACCAATGCCCTATACCACCTCCGCTACTTTTCCTTATTCCTTGATGTAAATTCATATACATTTTAACCTAATCATACGCATATAATTCTCGCTGAAGGCGCACCAGTAGGACATTAATTGCAGCCTGATGCAGCTAGAAATACAGTTCTCTAAATGGTACCATTGGCATTTCCCTGAAACATGCCTAAGGTCACTGACTTGATCAGCTAGGGAACTCTCCCTGATTTCAAAACAACCAGAGGAGTCTCCAACACTCTGGAGCTTCAGGGCCAGTCCCTCCAAAATAAAACTTTGTGCCATGGGTAAGTTACTTTTTTTGGCCACACCATGCAGCATGCGGGATATTTGTTCCTTGACCAGGGATCCAACCCACACCCCCTGCAGTGGAAGCGTGGAGTTCTAGCCACTGGACCACCAGGGAAGTCATGGGTAGGTTACTTTTAATAGTCAACTACTTTCCTCCCCAATATTAAACACTCAGAGAAAAACTCATCTAAAAGATCTACCATACTTGTATTTTCACTTTAATATACACAGCCTACTGCAGCAGACAGAGCTGGTTGCCTGCCCCCAATCCACAGCCCCCCGCTCCTCCATTCTATCATAGCCCTGGCTGGGTTCAGGATCCTACTCTATCTGCTCTCTCTCCAGCAGCCATTTGCTTCAGGGAAGGGTGGCCCAATCCATTGTTTCAGGGAATGGCTTTTGATTGGTCTCCCTTTCCCTTGTCAGTAAGTGCTTAGGGGCTAGGAGGTGAAGCAATTCCAGCCAATGAACTATGAGGGAAAGTCCTTTGGAAAAGATTTCCTTGCTCTTAAGAAAAGACACAGGAAAGAAACAAGCCCTGCTTCTTCCTACAGACATTTTGAATCTGGATATGACACCTGGAACTACAGCCGTCACTTCCTCACCATGAAGGAAGCTGGCCTGAAGACAAAGTCAATAAGCCGTCTTGCAGGCACAGCAGAAAGATGAAAAGAACCTGGAACCTTAATGATGTCACTGAGCCACTAAACTAACCAATTCTGGAGCCACCCTATCTAGCTCGTTAGGTAACATAACACATTTGACTTATTGTCGGAACTAGTTGAGATGTCTGTTACTTCGGCCAAGAGGATACAAATGGATACATGCCTGCAGACAGCGGTATGTTCAAATCAGCATCTGCTGCCTCTCATCCCCATGCCACGTTCAGTGATATCATACTGGTGGCTTGAAACTGGCCACGTGAGGAGTGCCTCTACCACAGAAGCCATACATTGGTAAACTAAACATCCAAACTTTTTGTATCCTCTGAGACAACCAGCTAAACATTTACTAGCACACCACTGCAATGTTGGGGTAATTTCAGGTGTATACAGTAAATATTTTCTATGAACTATGAAGTCAAGCCAAAGAACTAGAAAATAATTTAAATATCTATACAGTGAGCTAGCCACTTAGCTAGCTTGTCACCTTTTAAATAAGATAATTTTTCTGTCTCATTGGGCAGGAATCAGCCAACTACAGCCCTCAAGCAAAATTTGGCCTGCTGCCTCTTTTAGTAAATAAAATTTTACCGGAACACAACCATACCCATTTATTTGCATTTTGTCTTTGTTTTCATGCTACAATGGCAATGGAGTAGTTGCAACTAAGTAAAAGTATTTAGTCTAGCAAAACTTAAAATAATTACTATCTGGCCTTTTACAGAGAAAGTGTGCAGACCCCTGTTCTAGGGAGATGTGATGCATTGATCTGCAGAATAAAATGCCAATATCTGGGAGGATGAGGTGGGAGAGAATCGATATTTATGGCTATGGTGGCAGAGTGCAGGGTAGGAGAACAAAAAGAACTAGCAGTCAGAGGAAGATCTGGGTCCTTCCTGGTCCTGATTCTCTATCTTATGAGTTATATGAACTCAGGCAACCTACTTTAACTCTCTGAGCCTCAGTTTTCTCATCCATAAAATGGGGCTAATGTTAGCCTCACAGAATGTTGTATGGATAAAAATGAGATAAAATATGAGGAGTACCTGCACACTACTATATATAAATTAGAAAGACAATAAGGACCTACTGTATAGCACAGGAGGCTATATTCAATACCTTGTAATAACCTATAATGGAAAAGAATCTGAAAAAGAATATATATATATATATATATATGTATGTATGTATAACTGAATCACTTTGCTGTACACCTGAAATGAACACAACATTGTAAATCAACAATAAAAAAAAATAATTGGAAAAACCCCCGATGAATGGATAAAGAAGATGTGGTATATAATATATATACACTGGAATACACTGAGCCATAAAAAAGAATGAAATTTTGCCATTTGCAACAACAAGGATAGATCTGGAGGGTATTATGCGTAGTAAGTATGTCAGACAGAGAAAGACAAATACTGTATGTTTTCACTTATATGTGGACTCTAAAAAATAAAACAAAGGAATGAATATAAAAAAACAGAAACAGACTCACAGAGAATAAACTAATGGTTACCAGCCGGGAGAGGGATGGGGGGAGCGACAATTAGGGGAAGGGGATTAAGAGGTACAAAGTACCAGGTGCAAAATAAATAAGATACAAGCATGTAACATACAGCACAGGGAATATAGCAAGTATTTTATGATAACTTTAAATGGAGCATAATCTATACAAAATATCGAATAGCTATGTTGTACACCTAAAACTAATATAATATTGTAAATCAGCTATACTTCAGTATAAATCAGTCAATCAATCATGAGGAGTATCTGGTACAAAAACATAGATATTATTTGCCATGTGACTTAACCTGTTTTCATTTATTCATCACTCATTAATTCAGTAAATATTTATTGTGTGTCCAGTATGCATGAACTATTCTAGGAACAGGGCTTAGAGCAGTGAAGAAAATAAACAATGGCCCTACCTTCAGGGAGCTTACATCCTAGTGGGACAGGCAGTCAATAATCTGTTGAACAATAATTTCTGAGCCTTAGCTTCTTTGTTTGTACAAAAAAAAAAAAAAAAATCCCCTCTACCTACTTTGTGGGACTGTAGTTAGATTCAGATGAGAACAGTCACAAACTGGCAGCAATGAGCAAATCAAACTTCAGGACATTTTTGTTAGGCCTGTAGTGTTTTTAAAATGTTTACTTTGGTTACCACATGTAAATATGAGACTTTCCTAATGCTATAGACTGAATTTGTTCCCCTAAAATTCGTATGTTGAAACCTAATCTCCAATGTGATGGTATTTGGAGGTAGGGGCCTTTGGAAAGTGATTAGGTCATGAGGGCCCTGCGTATACAGAATGGGATTAATGCCCATTTAAAAGAGACCCCAGGGGACTTCCCTGGTGGTCCAGTGGGTAAGGCTCTGTGCTCCCAGTGCAGGGGGCCTGGGTTCGATCCCTGGTGGGGGAACTAGATCCCGCCTGCATGCCGCAAATAAGAAGTCCGCGTGCCGCAACTAAGGTCCTGTGTGCCGCAACTAAGACCCAGCGCAGCATGAATGAATGAATGGATAAACAGATAAATATTAGAAATCCAACAAGGGATGCAAAGTTTAAAAAATTAAAAAAATAAAAGAGACCCCAGAGAGCTACTTTGCCCCTTCTGCCGTATGATGTCACAGTAAAAGCATGGCATCTATGAACGAGGCAGTGGGTTCTCACCAGACACTGAATGTGCCAGCTCCTTGATCTTGGACTTCCCAGCCTCTAGAACTATGAGAACTAAAGGTCTGTTGTTTAAGCCACCCAGGCTGTGAGATTTTTGTTATAGCAGCCTGCACCAGCTAAGATATCTAAAAATCCAGATTTCCAAGTCGTCTTGAAAAACTGAGAGCGCTAAAGATACTGGTCTGGCATTCCTTCTTGGCACCCATCAGCTGGAGTCAAGTATGGCACCCTTCCTTTGGATAACGCCTGTGCAGCCCCTTCAGCCTGCCCCTGACCTCCTGTATTGTCCAATCCCTGTGCTGTTTCACTCATGTACAACACCTGCCCGACTCCTTTAGGCAATAAGATCTTCCACTTCTGCCTATACTGTGTTGCCATAAATCAAAGTTTCTTGAACAGCCATATGTGAGTCATGTTTATGGCATGCTTGACGTCTATCACTCTGGCAATTCCAGTAGGACTAGCACTGGCAATTCTACCAGCGCCCGCGGACAAACACACACAATGTAATAACTCACCGATTGGACACAAATATGTGTCACGAAATGACAGGATCGGTTGTACAAGTGAAAAAGCCAAAGCTTAGGAAGCAGACTATAGTCCTAGCCTCTTCAGAGGTTTTTCTGTTAAAATAGTCCCCAAGGTTAAATTGTCTTCAATGTAAGATTATAAAGCCATCTACCCATAAATGGCCAGTGTGAGACCATCCTCGGTCTGTGCTGCCCGGTGCTGTTGAAAAATTCTGAGACAGGCAGTGCTATGCAACAGCCCTTTGGAAAGCAACACAGGGCAATGGATCAAGGATTAGAAAGTTATTCATATTCTTTGAAGAGTAATCTCAGTTCTGGGAAGTTATCCTAAGAAAACAATTTAAGAGAAGCTGAACACTACTGGCAAAAAAATAATAGCTGTGCTATGAATAACGTAAAACCAAAACAACCTAAATGCTCAACAACTGGGAAATGTCTAGAGAATTATGATACGTCAAACAAATGGGATAATAGACAATCCTTTAAAATTATAAAGAAGAAGAAAATACTGTAATATGGGAAAACATTTACGATGCAATGCTAAAGCAAAAAGGGGACTCTAAAATTGTGTGTACAATGTGAGGGAAACTAGGTAAGACTTCTGTAAAAGTTGTATACTTGTAACTCACAAAGAATGGGAAGAATATGCAAAAAGAATTAGGTGGGATGGTATAATTAAGATTCATTTTCGGGCTTCCCTGGTGGCGCAGTGGTTGAGAATCCGCCTGCTGATGCAGGGGACACGGGTTCGTGCCCCGGTCCGGGAGGATCCCATGTGCCGCGGAGCAGCTGGGCCCGTGAGCCGTGGCCGCTGAGCCTGCGTGTCCGGAGCCTGTGCTCCGCAACGGGAGGGGCCCCAGCAGTGAGAGGCCCGTGTACCACAAAAAAAAAAAAAAGATTCATTTTCAAAATTGCATTGTATTCTGAAGAATACTATAATGGTGGATACATGACATTATACATTTGTCAAAGCTCAGAACTGTAGAACACAAAGAGTGAACCCAAATGCAAACTATGGACTTTAGTTAATAATAATGTATCAATATTTGTTCATCAATTGTAACAAATGTACCACACTAAGCTAAGATGTTAATGACAGAGGAAATTGGTGGGGGAAGGAGAAAGGGTACACAGGAACTCTTTGTACATTCTGCTCAATTTTTCTGTAAACCTAAAATTTCTTTAAAAAATAAAGTCCATTAATTAAAATAAAATAAAATAAAATTGCATTCAATACAATTTTATATATAATTTTCTGAAATAAATATTTCAGGTTACTCCTGAAGTGTAAATATTAGCACAGAAATCTCTTTTGTATGGTTTCTCCAGGACTAAAAATAACCATACTATTTATTGATGCTGCACATTGAAAATTAGGTGATTATCCCATAGAAGACACAGGGAAGGTAACAAGCCCTTGGCAAAATAAAATGTTCTGTTTCTTTAAAAGATATTTAACATCATTAATTTTTACCTTGCCTCCGCTATCCCCAGATGATTCCATTTTTATTTGTTTCAGTTAGACAACCTCCTTTGGCATTCCCACAACTTATAAGTTCAGAACTGATTGGTGAGGGTCTCTCAAAAAAAGATAATTGCATAAATCCAAATAAAAAATGTTAAGTAACAGTATAGTGAGCAAAGGTATGTTGTAAGTTAGAGTCAAGCTGGGTAAACCACAGAACAAGGAACATTCTCACACAGTTCCAGGGTGGGGAGAAAGGACTTCTCTGAAAGCATCAGTATGCGAGACTGTTACTAATAATTCCTCATGAATAGTCGCCCTTGAACCTCACAAGCCTCAGAGACGGGCACGATTTCCCCCCTTCCTCGATGATGAAGCTGAAGCTCTCAGAAGTAAAGGGACTCGCCTGACAACACTGTATCTGAGTCAAAATAGGGATGAGTAGCTCTGGTGGATTTTGGACAGTGCACTTGCCCATCTGCCCTCCAGATTTCAAAATTGTTATTGGGCATTTCTGTCAACAAGCCATGGTAAAGCTTAAGGACTCATTCATGTGAGTGGCCACGACCAAAGGAAGCAGGGGGTGGGGGGGGGTATCAGGGGAGGTTAACCATCAGGTTAACTCAGGGGTGTAAGGCTTCTCACAAAACAACATGTGAGTTTCTTTCAAAACAGGTCATGTAATAGATTTATATGTATTCAGAAGAGATGCACAGGTTAAACAAGGCTAACCTAGTTTCCTGGAGACTTTGGAGCAGCCTGTGGTTCCCTTAGAATATCATCCTGAGCCTCTTGTAAATAATTAACCCACCTGATATGACACAAATATAATGGAAAAATCTTCACTGAGTTAAGAGAATACCTACAACTATAAGCAAAGAAAGTACATTTCCATCGTGCAATTCTTCATTTTACTAAGCAGCCTTCCGTTTATTTTATTTTGACATCCAACCACTAAAATATAATTGCATTCTGCATCTCATTTTGGCTTCAGAAAAAAAAATTTTGAAACAAAAGAGGCTCTATATTATGATGCTCCTCTAAGGTTACTCCTTAAACAGTACAGGTTGGGATATATTTTCAATTTCACTTTGTCCTCTTTGCTTTCAAAAATCTAATCATGTGCAAAGAATTCTTGCTAACAGTCGATCACCTTCCAGTAAGGCACTCCATTTGTATGGCAAATCTTTCATATTGCCCTCAGTATAGTTTTCTGAAGTGATCCCTTCTATCAGTAGAAAATCTACACATTTCTTACAGTTAGTATGCAGTTGGAGAAAAGGCACTTATTTGGGTGGGCTCCCAACACTGTCTTTCCATTGTTCTTTCCTTCCTCGATCCTTTCTGCTTATTTCCAGTGCCTTAACCTTTAGCAGTATCCTCACTTTTTAAATTGGTTTGCAGACATAAGAGAAGGAGAGGTGTGTGGCAGAAAGATACCAAGAGTGGGATTCAAGACTACTGGGTCCAAGTGACACTACTTAGTCATATGATCCTGCGTGAATCACTTCCTCTCTGCCACTATTTCCTAATCTGTAAAAACAGGGTGTCAAATTACTGATGTCTAAACTTTAAACCAGTTGGCTGATTGCTAAGTATCTCTTCCCCAATATCTAAGATACCTGGTAGACTATGCTTATTGTTTATTTCTCTGTGGAACAAGGAAATGGGTCCCATCCAGAATAAATCCATTTATAAGTAAGAAGTCACAGTATCGTGTTGTAGAGGAAATTCTCAACACACAGAAAGGGAGAGCAGAAGCCTACACCAAGAGAGGAAGGGGAAATTTTTTTTAAAGGAAGGGTGATGAGCTGCCCAGATATCTCAGGGACCATGTCTCCCACTCCCTAGAGCCTTGACCAGGGGTAGGTATGTGATAGAGAGAAGACATAGGAACCTGAGCAGTTGAGGGGGAAGCTGCAGTAAGAAGGCCTGTGCTGTGTGTCCCATGGGTAACAATGGGAAGACACTGCTTCACTGGGTGCCTTTGGCCTGTGATGTGTCTGGGCAGAGAGAAAGCCAAGACAGTGTCCACCGACTGTCCCTCACCGCCAATCCGGCGCAGGAGTGATCTGAGGCTCTCTCATGTTCTCAGTAGAAGACAGCTAAGAGATGAGAGGCAGGGCTGGGGCCAAGGGGAAAGTGACTCCGTGGCCAATAACCTGAGCCAAATGGAAATCGTGGCTGATCCTCAAGAACTACAACAAAAAAGGTGAGGAATTTCCCCACGTGCTGGACAGTCAGAGAGTACAAACTACAAGTTCCACCAGCAGCAGATATGTCATCACAGTACACAATGAGGAGAGAAGCCATACCTAGAGACCACCAAGATGAGTTTCGTCAGCAGGATGCCCAGTGACCAATACTAGGGACAGTTCTGCTTAAGCCAATGAGAATTCACGGATCTGCATGCCAACCACCTCCGCCACTGTTACACCATGAGGTCACATGAATTCTCCCCTAAACCAACCACTCATACAGGAGAGGAAGGGATGAACAGAATACAGGGAAGAAATGACCTTTACACAGAAATCAACCTTCAATTTGGCTGCTTATTGATTCATAAAAGACTGAGCTAAATGAAATACATTACTTTAAACTTGCAAAACCTGCTAGAAATTTTTTACATTGAGGTATAATTTACATACAATAAAACACACCTATTTTAAGTCTACATTTTGATGACTTTTGACAAATGTACACACTCATGTAAAACCACCACAATCAAGATATAGAACATTTTCATCACCCCAAACATTCCCTCACGCTCCTTTGCAGTCAATCTTCACCAACCTCAGCATTGCGTTACCACTGGTTTGCTTTCTGTTGATGTAGATGAGTTTTGCCAGTCAAGAATGTCATAAATATAGAATCACACAATATGGACTATTTTGCTTCTGGCTTCTTTCACTTATGATAACTTTTTAAAATAAATTTATTTATTTATTTTTGGCTGCATTGGGTCTCGACTGCTGCACTCAGGCTTTCTCTACTTGCAGTGAGCGGGGGCTACTCTTCGTTGTGGTGCTCGGGCTTCTCACTGCGGTGGCTTCAGTAGTTGTGGCACACGGGCTCAGTAGTTGTGGCACGGGCTCTAGGTGCGCAGGCTCAGTAGTTGTGGCACGCAGGCTCAGCAGTTGTAGCGCACAGGCTTAGTTGTTCCACGGCACATGGGATCTTCCCGGACAAGGGCTCGAACCCGTGTCCCCTGCATTGGCAGGCAGATTCTTAACCACTGCACCACCAAGGAAGTCCCTATGATGATGTTTTGAGATTCATCCAGGTTGCTGTGCATACCTGTACTCGATTCCTTTTTACTGCTAAATAGTAATCTGCTTTATGGATATATTACAATTTATTTATCTGTTGATGGACATTAGGATTGTTTCCGATTTTTGACCATTATGAATAAAGCTTTTGTGAGCATCTGTATACAAGTCTTTTATGAACATCGGTTTTCATTTTCTTGAGTAAATACCTAGGAATTAAATTACTGTGTCATATTGTAAGTGTATATTTAACTTTAGAAGAAACTGCCAAACTGCTTTTCAACATGGCTGTATGATATTACCGTAACACATTAGAGCTCCAGTGTGTGATGGAGTCTCATTGTAATTTTAATTTGTACTTTCCTTACTACTAATGATGTTAACCACTTTTTCATGTTTTATTAGCTATTCATATATCTTCTTTTGTGAAGCCTCTGTTCAAATATCATGCCCATTTTTAATTGGGCTGTTTATCTTATTATTGAGATACAAGAATTCTTTGTATAGTCTCGATACAAGTCTTTTGTAGATATATGTATTGCAAATATTTTCTCCTATTCTGTGGTTTGCCCATTCATTTCCCAATGGTGCATCTTGAAGAGCAGAAACTATTAATTTTGGTGAAGTGAAATTTATTATTTTTCCTTTTTAGTCAATTGTATTTCTATACATTAGTAGTTGTTGCTGAAACTCAGCCTCTGTTCATCGGTGCCGAAGAGAAATGCAGAGACAGAGTTTTGGGTGAAGCAGAAAAGAATAGCTTTTTATTGCTTTGCCAGGCAAAGGGGGCCACAGTGCGCTAATGCCCTCAAAACTGGGTGTCCCGCCCTAGAGGAGGTAGCGAGGAGTCTTATAGTGTTCAAGGAGCAGGGCGTGATCAGCTCGTGGATAATTCTTGGATTGGTTGGTGTCAAGATGAAATTTCAAGCATCATCAACCTTCTGGTTTCAACCAGTCTAGGGTCTACGTTCTTGCGGTCAGCAGTTTTCATCTGGTGGGGGTCTGCTTCCTATAAAAACACCTTAGCAATGTGTGTCAGGCCTTTATCTGTAGCTTTCAGGGAACTGGGAGCTCGGGTGATTCTGCTATGTGGCAGATTTATAGTCTAAATTGTTACCAGTTCCCCAGCCCAACAGCTATTCTTTGTTTCTACATCTTCACATTTCCCAATCATTAACTCTTGAGTCAGACTTTTACTTCAAAAGACAAGGACACAGGGGCTTGTACACAATTTCATAGTGAACAAATAGAAAGTGGAATTTAAAAATACCACTTTACATTAGGCATTTCATCAAAAGCCATGAGATGCCTAGGAATAATTTTAACACAATATGTGCATTATTTGTACATTCAAAACTACAAAACAGTGTTGAGAGAAATTTATAAAGGCTTGAGAGAGAGGGAGAGAGAGAGTGAGCAAGCATGTTCATTCCATGGAACACTGAGAAGATGTCATATCTACCCAAGTTGATTGTTTCAATGAAATCCCAAACAAAGTCCAGCAGCCTTTTTTTTTAAAATAGAAACAGACAAGCTGATTCTAAAACTCATACGGAAATTCAAAGACTTATCATTTCTGCTTCAACTGCCTCCACCCCACCTCCATCCTCAAAGTAGTAATCTTCCTTTTACAGACTCTTGGAGCTCTCTGTACATACCCCTCCTGGCCCTTATCAGATGCACTGTTGTTATCTATTTAATGTCTCTCTCTACCACTGGCCTGTTTAACTCCACAGAACAGAAACAACCTTAAGTCATCCTTGTCTCTTCCCCCAATTCTCTCCACCATCTCCAAACCCCAACACACACACACACACACACACACACACACACACACACACACACACACACACCAGTGTCTGATGCAGAGTAAGAGCTCTATCAGTGTCTAATAAATGAATAAGTTCTGCCTTCACCAGAGAGAACCCCAGCAAGTCATAAAAAATAAATTAAAAGCATAAATAACAGTCACTAGTTTTAACGTAGTAATTCAATTGAAAGAAACGGGAAAAGAACTTCATCTTCATCAGAAAGGTCTAATCTTCAGACATCAGGCAAGAAAATCAACCATTCCAGCTAGAAAATGAAGAATATTCAGCACAACCGGCTTCCCTCTAAAGGACGCTCACCCAGGAGCAAAGCGGTCTTGTCACAGAGGAACCAGCCAGTACTTAGAGCTCAAGTCTCTGACTCCTGGGCCAGTGAAGCCACACAGCAATAATAGTAACGACAGTTACTATTTGGGGGCACTTAATCCACCAGGCTCTGAATTCACTATTATACATATGTTATCTCATTTTATCTTTTTTTTTTTTTTGTCTAAATGTTTTTATTGGAAACAAATAGTTGCACCAAGCAAGAGCTTACTTTCCCCACTCCAAAATTAAAACAGAGCACAATAGAGGCAAACATAATTTGGCAGGACAGTTCCAATACGCAGACATCCTTCTTTCTACTCACTGTGGTTGGGGTAACTTTGTTCGTAAGCAGTCACTCTTAGACAAAATATTAAGCCCAAAGTGCTAATGTCACTCGAAAGGAAGTGGCCTTAATTTCATGTGTCGGGCAGTATGTTCTATAAATGCCAAAATGTGGGAGAAGCACAAACACAACCCACTCTTTAAAAAAACTAAATAATTCAAAGCAGAATTTTTCCATTCCCCCTTTTCTCCTGTAATAAAAAGTAGTGCTGGGCTCTGACACCCAGATTTGGTTTTTATCCTGGTCATTTACAAAGTGTTCCCCCATATGACTTGCATCATTAGGGTTATGAATAATAGTTCATTCACTCTGAAGAAAGTATCTACTCCTTTCTCCTCTTCTTGGCTTTATGCTCATGTTCCTTGGGGCGGCTGCTATCTGAGGGTCTTTTAGAGCCACCGTGCTGTTTGGCTTCTTCTAAAAATTTGTCCAAACCGAAAGGATCCTCCTCAAACTGGACTGGTCCTTCTCGGCCTCTGTCTACGGTCTGAACCAGAAAACTCCTTATTGGGAACAAATCTGTTAGTCTTTATTCTGGCTTCTAGGTCATCACTAACCATGTCCTTGTCCAGATTTTCACTGGGCCTGTAAATATTCTGGGCCATATCTTTACCACCTCTCCAGGCTTGATCATAAACATTGTAAATTTCACCTTCTCCACCTGAAAAACCACTCTCCATACCTTTGGATTGGTTGAAGAGCCTTTGGTCATACTGAACTTCATTGGAAGTCCAAGGATTGGGCACACCAAGAACAATGACTTCACTGATATCTCGATGTTCATTTCTCTGCAGTTTCAACCTCTTATCTGGAGCTGCCCTGGAAAGATTCCGGTCATGCTGTCTCTCTTTTCACCTGTCACGCCGCATTTCATCCCTCTCACATGCCTCCCCATCCTCTTTTTCCACATGGGTTTTGATCCCAGCTCTTCTCTCCCCCTGGCTTTCTGGGCCATTTCTCTAAGTTTCTCTTCATCTTTCTCCTTTTCTTTTTGAGCCATCTTTCTCTCTGTTTGAGCTCGCATTTCCACAGCTTCACGAGCCTTCCGATCAGCAACATAGAGGGCTTCGGCCAGTTTTGCAAAATTTTCATTGATGTGAACTGTCTGCAGTCCTCTTCCATCAGCTGCCAGACGTTTATCTAATGGAACTGTATAACCCTTTGCATTTTTCCGGTTTGAAATACAGGGAGGAATCTTCCACTCTTTTTGATCCTTCACGGTCATCTTTCGGCTAGGAGAATGCGTGACAGGTGCAGGAGAAGGTGGTCCCCAGGGAATCTTATTAATCTTGAACCTTGGAGGCTCCATCGGATCTTTCTGCACTTCCACCATTCGAATAACTCTCTTTTTAGCTCCAGAGTTGAAAGCCACTCCTTGTTGAGATGGTGTGTATTGGATATACTGAGGAGCAGCCAGTTTATCAGCTGCTGCTCGGACTGGCACGGCTGCAGCAACCTTCTGTGATAAAGGATTTTTCTAAGGTTACCCTTGTCTTTTCTGTTTTCTCTTTAATGGCTTCTTCATCAGGTCTTTGCAGGTCTGGGTCATCTGCATTCATGACTCCTTTGGAAACCATGTCAGTGTACTTGCTATAAATGATCTTGTCTTTTGACTGTCCCTGTCGAACAGTTGCATCATACTTAATTTTTCCTTCAGCATCCACCTGAATGGCCAGTGCATTTAACACTTTTTTCTCTTGTCCCATATTCAGGGGATACTGGGCCACATGGATCGCTGGAAAAGCCCCTCCATCTCCAAAATCCTCTAATAACTGAGGTATCCAGCCTTTCCGGTACCCGCATGGGGGAGGTTCTCTTTGGGAGGAGACCAGTGAGGTCTGTGGTGATCTCTGGGATCTTGCCTTTTCTTCAGCCTCAAGTTGGTCCTGGGATAACTGAGTAGGTGCAGGTAAAAAGCTGGTGAGCACCATCTTCCGCCTCCTCTTCTCATTTTATCTTTATCCCAGCTCTGTGAAGGAGGTATTATAATTTCCGTTTTACAGATAAAGAAGGCTCTAACTATCCAAGATTTAGCCTCGGCCTGAGTTCAAAGTTTGTGATCTTAATCTCTGCATCCCGTTGCTCTCCACTGGCCTCCAAGCTACCTCCTGGTGGAAGGCAGCATGATTATATTCGAGCTTGTGTCTCCAGCACCGAGAACAGTGCCTGGCCTATATTTGCTAAATGCTAAGGTGAAATACAAACCTCTTGGGAAAGAGAAAGATATCTTGCCTCCCAGCCCCTGGATATTTTATTACACCCTCTTACCAATGATTAAATGTCTGGTTCTACCCACCCGGGACTCAGGGGCCCACTGAACACCCTGGCCTAGGGGATGTGCATTGAAGGGCCATCTTCCAGGTCTGCCATGAGGGAATTCCAACACTTTTCTGCATGGCCTTTATAACAGTGGAGAAAAGTATTCCAGCTGAGCCTTATAGACTTCTATCCAGGGGCAAACTCAAGCCCCCAAAACAACTGAAAGTCGGGGAGAAGTTAAAGAAACCCCTTCTCTCTCTGCTTGGGCTTAGACTGTCTCTGGCTCAGGGACCCAACTTTTTTTCCACTTGAAGTCTCTGGGTCTTAGGAATGTCTTCTAATGCATATGGATTTATTTATTTTTGTTGCCCAATGATATTACACATATGTTGTGAAAAAAATACATTGTTTTTGGGACTTCCCTGGTGGCGCAGTGGTTAAGAATCCGCCTGCCAGTGCAGAGGCACGGGTTTGATCCCTGGTCCGGGAAGATCCCACATGCTGCGGAGCAACTAAGTTCGTGCACCACAACTACTGGGCCTGCGCGCCTAAAGCCGGTGCTCCACAACAAGAGAAGCCACCGCAATGAGAAGCCTGTGCACCGCTCTCTGCAACTAGCGAAAGCCCATGTGCAGCAACAAAGACCCAACACAGCCAAAATTAAAAAAAAAAATTAAAAAAAGAAAATTTTTTTTCTTAAGTGCAGAAATACTTCGCTTTTTTTTTTTTTTTTTTTTTTTTTTTTTTTTTTTTTTTTTTTTTTTT